>NW_026138089.1:1800000-1957500 GCF_025592945.1 Manacus candei | reverse complement strand
ACTTATCAAATACTTCACTGAATACATTGTCCTTTAATATGATGCCTAATAATAAGTTGAGAAACAAAACTAGTATGACACACTAACCTGTAAATCAGACAGTGTTATTATGGGGAAAAATAAACCAGAGGTATTGTTTTAAGAAAACAGATAGAAATCAATGTCTCAGTGTGTTATGAGAAGAATTATTAAATCCCTTTTTTTCTTCTGTAACAGAATTCATCCATATGCAAGTTATCAGGAACTAATTGGCTTCAATTATTCCTTCAAACATCTAAGAAAGACAAACCATAGACGTAAAAAGCTTCTGATATTTTGCATATTCGTAATATCTCAGTGAGTCACCAGAAATGGCAATGCTGCTATCTGAATGCTAATGCAGAGCCAACAGATGAGTTGAAGGGCAAGGTAACACAGAAATAATCCAGATATGCCCACTTGAATTCACCACTTAATTATGAACAATTCTTATATTTTTCTTTTTCCACTGTTACACTTCCTCTCTTATCCTGTTTCATTAAAAAATCTAACGACTTAATCTAAAACACATATACAATAACATGTACCTAATGTTAAAGGCTTTTTAACATTAGCAGTGGTCAGTACAAAAGATGTAATTTTTTAAGAGAAAACCAAAGATATTCAATGATTACAGACTGATGCTTATGTCTTAAGTGTTAGTAGGTATGCCTAATAACATAATACAACATAGCTTTTTATTCAGTCTGGCAAAGAATGCACGCTCACAGCAGGAAATCTTAATCATCGTTTATCAGAGTAGCAGGTATATCTGTTTTCAAAATGTTACCTTCAAAGGGTATATATCTAAAACTCTTCTCAGAATCAATTTTTACCCTACCATAAAATTAATTGGCCTTTTAGCTTTACTGAATATATTTCAAGATTTAATATGGTTAAGATGAAAAATGTACTTCATCTGTAAGAGATCAACATTTTTACAAAGAGATGGTTGGGGGAAGGGGGAAGCCAACCCCCAAAACAACTCTTTCAAAAATTTGACATCTACTTTTCTTAGTGTATGACTGCAGCTGTCATTTCAGTGATGCTCCTGAGGGACACACATATAAGTTCAGGGTCATTCTGTTTTTGATTCATTCCCTCAGATAACTTTGCAAATTACTAAGGCTTATTTAGAAGAATTCTCTGGAAAGATATTTAGTACTTCAGAAGAATATATGTGATGAGTGGTGTCATTGCCATGCTGGGCACTAATTGTGCCATTATAACACAGAAAGCAGCTACCTCAGCTGCTATATAAACACGAGAACCCTAGCCAGCACCAGTCTTAAACAGAAATAACTTTTAATATACAACTCAGGCTGAAATGCCATTAACTGAAAAGGGTTGTGTTAATGAGCAGACACTAAGAGCTGTGTAGTATAATGGAGAAGAGTTTCAAATGAGGGTGTAAGGTCTTATTTGCCAGCTGTGGAGCACAAGCCTCTTCAAAACACACAGAAAAGTCCCACAGGGTTGAAGGCCATGTCTTTGTAAGTCCAGATTTCTCACATCCTCCTTTCCAGAGTGGCATCATAAAATTTAATAAAACCAGCATTGCATCACAGAAAATTGTGGAATGCTTTATCCAGGCTAGTTACTAAAGTGATTAACATGATTCTTTGAGGTGCTGAGAGTCTCCCTGGAAATTTAATCAGCACTGTTGTCAAGCAGAACTAAATTAATTTCTTCTGGTGCTTTGTGTCCTGAGGCTCAGTTATCTCAAGCTGCTCCTGCTGTCCATCTTAGAGCTACTCATAAATGGACTGGTCTCTATATTGAGTTATGCTTCTTTCTGGGACTTAGAGGAAATTTTATTCATCCTTTCTAAGTATCTGCCCACCAGGAGTAAAATTATCAGAGCAGTTTCTGTGACTCAGGTTTTATGTCTGGAAGAAGTTAAGTGCTCCACCAGGCTGGACCATCAGGGAGCCCTGCATTCTCAATGCTTCTGGCAATAGTAAATGGAGAAGATGGGTAGGAAGAGACATCCTGCCTGTTCTGGTTGTGTCTGCAGTTAATTTCTCATTGCATTCCCCAGCATCTAGAGTAATTTAAGGGGTTTTAGAGTGCAGATTCCTGCCTAGTCCCTTTAGTGTCTGTCTATTGTCCTGTCTTTCAATGAGTTTATCTAATCCTTTTTTTCAATTGGTGATATTTGTCTTTGCAGTAGTCTACAGCACCAAATAACAGAAATTCACTACATGTTAAGAAAAGAAATGCTTTCTTTTACATGTCTGAACCTCAATTTCCATCATTTTCAGTGAGAACCTTCAGTTCAAGTATTGTGAAAGTTGGTGAATGAATAGTCCAGCACAAGCTTGTAAACCTCAATTATACTGCTTCTTGGTTTTCTCCTATATGAGATCCTGTCCCTGGGAATCATTTTGTAAGTCACTGGGTGACTTTGTAGGGCAGCTACTTCATCCATGTGACATTTTACTTAACATTTTTTTCTATGTTATTTGGTTTAGATGCAGTTGCTACTTCACTGAAAGCATTAGTGTTATCATAGTATAATTTTTGGTAAACTAAGACACTTGGGAATCCCCAATTATATTTTGAGATTTGTTTAGCTTTATGTGTTTACAAATTCCAAAGTAGATTTACTGTTTCTGCTACTCAAAGAGTTCTTAGTTCAGGTTTCTGTTGGAAAAAATGTCAGCTTGGGACAAATCAAATTTGTCTGTGACTATACATTGCAACTGTGCCAGATATGAAAGTGAACTTACTCCCCAGCCTTTTCCATGCACTAGGAAGGTACAAGCCATTCTGTGTGGGATTCACTGCAGCTAACATTAGACATCTATAGTTTAGTCGTCTAGATCTGAATTAGTCACTTTGGATTCTCTTTATAGTTACCAGAGAAAAAAGGCCCTTTTAGAACATGATTCATCTGACCTATTTAAATATCTACTTAAGAAAAAGATGATTCATGTCCTGTAACTTCCTTCCCCTCCCTTGACTCTGAAGGTAATTAATATATTGACTTCTACAAGTAGATTTCATTGCACATATTCCTCTCTATGTTATTTTGACACCATTATTCCAACAAAATGATTGAGTACTATGGAATGACTCAATTGTCACAGCAAATTTTATCTGAATTCCTGTTAAATTGCAAGCCAGTGCTACAGTTGCTGAGGCAGGTATGATGCATTTAAGGACTTTCACATCCTTCTTAAATGGTGGGTCTCAGAATTGCACAACACTCGAGGTAAGGCTGCACCAACGCTGAATACAGCAGGATGATCACCTCTTTTGATGGGCTGTTTGATGCACCCCAGGCTGTGTTTTTTCCTCTTGTCTGCCAAGGCACACTGCTCACTCTTATTGAGCCTACTGCCAACCAACACACCCAGATCTCTTTCTTCAGGGCCAGAAATACCCAATTTATACTTGTGTCCAGCATCCAGGAATCCCAGACACTAGAGAATGAATGAAAATCTGGAGCAAGCAGAATTTGTGTCATGCTCAGGTTAGAGAATACTTAAGGAAACTGGACATACAAAAGTCCATAGCCCTGATCCACTGACAAGAGCTGAGGAAGGTGGTAGATCTCACTGTGAGACCTCTCAATTATCTTGTTTGATCATGGCAACTGGGAGAAGTGCCTGAAGAAGTCCCACACCTGGGGAAGAATACCCCCAGATACCACTATATGCTGGGGACAATCCAACTGAAAAGCTCTTTGGCAAAAAAGACCTGGCAGATGTCAAGTTGGACATGAGACAGAAATGTCTTCTTGAGGGCTAATGTTACCCTGGGCTGCATTAGACAAAGAATTATCAGCAATCTGAACTGATCTACTAAGAACTGATGAGGCCACACCTGGAGTACTGTGTCCCATTCTGGGTTCCTCAGAACAAGAGGGACATGGACATACTGGAGATACTCCAGTGAAGGACCACAAAGATGAGAAAGGAAGTAGAGCAACTCTCCTATGAGGAAAGTCTGAGAGGTGGGACTGTTCAGACCAGAGAACAGCAGGTTGAGGGGGAATCTTATCCATGTTTACAGGAACCTGAAGGAAGGGTGCAAAGAGGATGGGACCAGGCTCATTCTAGTGATGCCCAGTGACAGGGCAAAAGGAAATGGGTGCAAAATGACACACAGGAGGTTCCTTCTGAACATCTGGAACCACTTTTTGATTGTGAAAGTGACTGAGCACTGGACTCAGCAAGGTTGTGAAACCTCCATTATTGGATATATTCAAGAGGCACTTGGACACTGTCCTGAACAAGTGTCTATAGGTGACCTTGCTTGAGTAGGTAGGATTAGATCAAATGACCTCCACAGGTGCCTTCCAACCTCAGTAATTCTGTAATTCTGTGACTTTATGAACTAGAAACAGAAACAAAAGTTGTTGATTGACTTTTTTTCCTTCAGATTGAGGATCAGTTAATATCCAACTGGGTTTTAAAAAGAATCTGCAGAGCTAGAGGTCATACTGTAATCTGTTAGTACTGGTGTCTACAAAGTGGTGCAGTGCAGCACAATTCTTGCATCTTTTTTCCAAACACCAGATTATTTCTTCAGTCTTGTTATTTGGTCTTAACCTGTGAAGTACATCATGTTCTTTCTGTGTACTGCAGAACAGGTCCTGACAAATCTTTCTATTCAAGGCATCTCCTTCTAACAAATTTTAGACTCTTCACTCTGGAAAGACAACCTAAGCACTGCCCATCCTTAGCACACTTCAATATGTTATGCCTTTGCCTCTCAAATTCCACTGCTTATTAAATGTTAAATCTCAATTTCTTGATAGTTAGCAGGATTTAATTTTCTCATTATCTCATCTACAATAGATGTCTTAGATCCATACCTTAAACATCAATCAGAAGCCTTTGTGGTTCTTGTCCTTTCTGCAATATGTATTTTTAAAAATTATTCTCCATATTTCTGCATTGGGTGCTGCACTTCACATTTCTGTAGAGGGAATTTCATGGTTAGCTTCCTCTAATTGACTTAACTGAAAGCTGTTTAAAAAACATCAAGGGCTTCAAAGCCAGCTATTGTCAGAATTGAACCGTACTTCTGACTGCCTTCTCCTTTACTTTCATGCATTACTTGAGGCTACTGGGTACAGAACTGTTTAAATCTTCTATACTTGTCTTCATATTTCCAGAATGATAGAGCTGGTGAGACTTGCATTCTTCTTTTCAGAATATCTTAGTAGTTTTCTTTATTTCTTGTTATTACTGTTCAGAAATTAGGTAGAAGTGTCATTCCCATATTTTCTGCCTGAAGGCTCCCATTCTTCGGATAACCTTCAGTCCAGCAATGCGACCCAGAGACTCCCTGGTAGATTACTGCCCCTTCATCTTTGTGTTACCTTTAACAATCAGTTATATCCCTTATTCTTTCTAGGCTACTTCCTGCCTTTTTTATTTATTGCTTCTTCGGGAACAAAGGCTGCAGAATTTTTCACTAAATCTGTACTGAGGATTCCTTTCCCATTCTCTCTCATTAAAATCAGTAATTTGAACAGAGATTCTATTTATTAACTAAAGGATGGTCTAATTTACTTTTTCTCTTTTACTCTCTTGTTTAGGATTTTCTCCTTTCATTCATTCCTACTATACCTTTAAAAGTTGATTTTCTATTATTTAAGACAATTTTTTTTCTTATTTCGTAATGAACTAAAAGATCTTTCACTACTTTCATCTTTCCCATAAAAAAAGAAATCTTTTAAATTTTTATTTATAGAACTTACCACATCCTGCTGCATGTCAAAATTTCTTAAATGCAAAAGAAATAAAAAATGCAACAATTATTTTATATTTTAAAACAAATAACTTTAAATATTTCCATATTACCTTAATATTGCAATATCAGTAATTAACAACAGCAATAATGTGAGATTGCAACTGTTAACAGTCTTTTCTGTAACATATTGGTCCTTACCTATTATTTTGATAATCAGCTTGAAAATTCTAAATTGTGAAATATTGTTCCTCCATAAATGATATTGTATTTCACTGAACTGTCATTGCTAGGCAAACTCAAGTCACTGCTAACATTTTTCCTACATCTTTTATCATGTTTCAATGAAATATGACACACATCTCCGTACTTTGTTCAGAAATTTCTGCAGGTTTAGACTTATGCCAATATTTAGACTTTCACATTCTAATATGGATGAATTTAAGGCAATGCAACAAAACAAAATGGGGTCAGGCCAAAATTAACATTTTCAGTAAAGCATTTCTTAATGAATAAGAAGATTTAACTTGGATTACACTGAGGTGTCATCTCTTGCAGCCAAAAGTGGCCTTCTTCAATACTTTTAGCAGACTTTGAAGGACTAAATACTGTTTTATTTAGTTTCACATCTTTCCCAGTCAGCCAGGGCACTCAGTTATAAATAAATAGAATTAATTCTAGTGGGGAACACCTGTCACCACCAATTGGAAGATATCGGAAAAGTATGAGCTGAACAGCAGCTCTGCTCACTTCACCAGGTTGTCTAGCACTTCAGCAGCTTTCAGCATTCAAAATCTGCTAACAGTCAGGGGAATCTCAGCAAAGGCACAAGGTCTACCAACAGTCATGCTATCTGTGCTGCTTTCTTCCTGTAATCTTATTGGAAACCCACCTCACTAAACCTAGATTCAATTGGGCTGTTGTAAATTGCAGAAAGATCACTTCAATAGTAACCTCACTTAAAAAAGATAACATTATTATATGCTAGGAATTTGGGTAGGAGTTTGCATACCTATGCAGACTCCCTGGTTTGATGGATGTCCCTTCTTCTACAAGATTGTGACTACAGCACTTTTCACCAATTACTTTTACAATCAAAAATTTCTCTGAAACATGGTACATGATGAGATCATATCTGGGTAAAAGTTGCTTTGGTGCTTGTCCCATTAAATTTAGAATATTTTAGCAATATTTGTATAACAGTTACAAAAATACTTCCACATACGTGCAGTTCAAAATAAAACATTATGAGGATATTTTTGTCTGTCTTGCACCTCTATTTCAAGGATGCATCCTGTGATAAGTGCTGTCTGTCGCCTGAAAAAATAATACCAGTAAGACATTTTTCTTGCCTTGATCCCAGTAGCTAACATTATATTACGTGACACTGTTAATCAAAAGGCAGGCTTGTCCATATTAAGTAGAAACTAACCTATTCTTTCATCAGGTAGGTTGGGTTCTACTCTCAGAGGAGCCACACAACATCCTGTGAGATCCTCCCAATGTGCCAACGAGATCTGTGAGAGTTTAATGAGCTACTTTGTTTTCTCATCACTTATGCTTTAGATATTACTGCAGAGAAATGAAATTTACTAACAGTATTTTTTTGTTTCTGTGTTTCACTCCTATGTGTCGACGGTGCTCTCTGATGTTCAGATTGATAAGATTTTCCTGTTTAGTGGAACATCTGGCTGAAAAGAGCCAGGGTGGTTGTTTTTTTTCAGTTATTAACAGTGTGAAAGTACTGTCATGGTTCCCTTAAATAATAGCTGAAGTTCTGAGGTTTTGTCTTCAGAACAGATTTTTTTCCTTTCTTTACAATCTAGTCTTACTAGAACACCTAATATCAGAAAAAGAAAGCATGGGTTATAGGGCAAGAAACAAAAGTTACCACCAGCTTGCACAAACTTAGAATCATAGGATCATTACGGTTGGAAAAGACTTGTAAGATCATTGAATCCAACCATTAACCTAACACTACCAGATCCATCACTAAACCTTGTCCCTAAGCACCACATCTACAGTTTTTTTGAATGCTTTCAAGGATGATGATTCCACCACTTCCCTGGGCAGCCTTTCAGGTTTGGCCACTCTTTTAGGGAAGAAATTTTTCCTAATATCCAATCTAAACCTGCTCTGGCACAACTTGAAGACATTTCACCTTGCCTTATTGTTTGCTATTGTCACCCTGTCAGAGAAGGAGATCAGGTTGATCAAGCAGGATTTGCCTGTCATAAACCCCTGCAGCTGGACATTATCTCCTGATTGTCCTACACATGCTGTGTGACTGTCTTCAAGATGATCTGCTCCAATGTTCTTCCCTAGCACCAAGGTCAGGCTGACAGGCCTATAGTTCACTGGATCCTCCTTTCTTTTCTTCTCATAGATGAATGTCATACTCTTTGAGCTCTAGCTTTCTGGGACCTCCCTGCTGAACCAGGATTGCTGATAAATGATAGAGAATGACTTGGTGATCTCTTCTGTCTGCTCCATTCGTACCCTTGGCTGGATTCCACCTGGTCCCATAGACTTTTGCATCTTTAAACGGAGTAGCAAGTTACTGTTTCCTCCTGGATTATGGGGACTTCATTCTGCTCCTTGTCTCTGTTTTCCAGCTCAGGGAATTGAGTACCCTGAGGATAACTGATCTGACTATTAAATACTGAGGCAAAGAAGTCACTAAGCACCTCAATCTTTTTCTTATCTCCTGTGGTAATGTTTCCCATGACATCCAATAAAGGATAGAGATTCTTATTGGCCCTCTTTTTATTGCTAATGTATTTGTAAAAACATTTATTGTTATCTCTTGCAGCAGTGCCCAGATTAAGTTCTAGCTTGGCTTTCACCTTTCTGATTTTTTCCTTGCATAACCTAATGACATCCTTGTAGTCCTCCTGAATTGCCTGACACTTCTTCTAAAGCTGGTAAATTCTTTTCTTTTTTCCCCTGAGTTACAGTGAAAGACCTCCCTGTTCAGCCAGGATGGTCTTCTTCCTCTGCTGCTCATCTTTTGGTACTTGGGAACGGCCTGCTCCCGTGCCTTGAAGATCTCCCTCTTGAGGAATGTCCAGCCTTCCTGTACTCCCCTGCCCCTCATGACTGTCTCCCAAGGGACTCTCTGAGTCTGTGTCCTCAGCAAGCCAAAATTTACCCACCAGGGTAGTGGTTTTGTTGTCACCTTTCTTTACTTCTCCAAGAATAAAAACCTCTAAAATGTTGTGATCATTTTGCCCAAGATGGCCTCCAACTGTCCATCACCCACCAGTTTTTCTCTGTTCATAAACAACAGGTCTAGTTGGGCATCTCCACTGGTTTGCTTTCTCACCAACTGTGTCAGGAGGTTATCTTACACACATTCCATGAACCTCCTAGACTATTTCCTGTCTGTGATGCTATATTTCCCACAGACGTCTAGTAAGTTGAAGTCCCCCACGAGAACAAAGGATAGCAATTGTGAGACTTCTCTAAACTGGTTTTTGAATGTTTCATTTGCTAAACTCTAGTGCAGGTGCTGAATGTGGGCACTTCTTCTGATACTGGACTTCTGAAGAGCTGGAAGCCTTAGATAGGACCTCCCCCTCCCATATCCCAGTCCTGAGTGAGTGCCTATTTTTCTAATGTTTTTCTTCTTCATACTTCCATGTTGAAACTATGGACCCTTTCTCTTCTTTCAACTTTCCTTACCTTTTTTTTTTTCTTCACAGTGGAGATCAAAGAGTAACAGATGACCTTCAAAACCATCACTCTATTAACAAGAAGAAAACAAAGTTCATCAGTATGACTCTGGGCATAAAATCCTTTTAGGATTATGTCATGGTTTTCAGAGCTCTTCTGATTCTCCTGCAGCCATACAGGCAGTGCCATGTGCACTTTCCTATGTCCACTGCATACAAGAGAGGGCTTTGCAAATTTCTGCTTCCTAGTGTCCCCTCTACCAACCCACTTTCCATACTGGATTTCCATGCTGACTTTAAATCTCTTAAAAAGTCCCACTGCTTACATGTAAGTGCATCTGGGAGAATGGTCTGTTGGGATTTTCATGTCCTAGCTCATTGTGACAGGATACTTCTCTTTGAATTACACATCCTCCAGGCTAATAAATTTTGATTGCCCCGCATTGTTAGCCATCTGCTCCCATCCCCTGGGATCCCAGTCCAAGATGGAGGTTAAAAGACAACAAACTGAACACCCCAACAGACATAGTGCAATATAGTTTGTACACAAAATTAGTAAGCAGAGAAGAAGCTGGTGCATAATATTTGATTGAGACATGCACAGACGTACACTGGCTTTTCACATGGTCTGCGATTTATTATGAGTAACATAGTAGCTAAAAGTAAAGTTTTCTAGCACTTCTTTTTGTAATACACTATTTTCATATTTTTATGTATTTACTGAAGTTAAACAGTGGAAAAAGTTCAAAGAATGAACCTTAAAAATCAGAAGAAAGAGACATATGGTGATCTGAGCCATAAAAATAAACTCTCATATATAACGCCAACAGTCTCGAAGATCTTTATTCCACTGCTGTCAGCAAATAAATTGTTCTGAGGGGCAAAATAAATGCATAAATAAACTCCACGTGTGACCAGCCCACAGCTGGATATAACTTCATTCCCCACCACTCTGTAGGCCCAGCCATCCAGCCAGTTTTTTACCCAGCAAACCCTTGTTGTCCTCTATGTGCCACGTGATAATTAAAAACTGTCTATTTGCCAAATGAGATATAACCCTTTGGGAAACATATGATGTTTCATGATGTACCTCTTATGTATTTGCTCATAAATGAGACAGTTGTGTGAACTTAAGTTTGTCAGACATTTTTCATGACTGTCAAAGAATCTCCAGAAGACACTATCTTTTTACAGTTATTATAGTTTCAGCATACTCTCTTGTTTAAAGGAAGAAAGAGAAGTTCAAAGAAATTAAAATATCATTATATGGGATTTATTGCTTAATTATATAATGTATTCCTTAACTATTTTTTCTCAAATTATCCTGCATAAAATGAAAGAGTTAAATAAACAAGCAGATTTTCATTTGAAACAACACTATTTTTAGGTGTATGACAGCTGATTACAATTCTGAGAATAGATAATACGCTGATAGATAAATAAACACAAAAAATAAAAACACTAATGAACTATCATCTTTTTATCATCGTGTTCAAGAACATAGTCTCTGACATGTTTTGTTCATGCTTGTTCTGCCATCACCAAGAAAACCTATGCCATATAACAGCATAGTAGGACTCAGTATTTAAGGGACATCAGGACTTTGGTAAGACTGCCTTTATGACACTTATTTGACGACCTAGATCGAGGAATAAGTAAAAAAAAATCCTTAATAAAAGAGACAAATTTTATTTCACAGGTTTCACATCACTAGAAAAAACAGTAATTTAAAACCCGCTTTCTTTTTGGAGGCAAGAGTTGCAATTTTAAGAGGAATTTAGGTATGAGCTTTAACAAGCATAGCCTTGTAGCCAAGGACTGAATAGTAACAAGCCAAAACAAAATTATTTTGATGAAATTTGCTTCACAATTAGACACTTTGTTAGGTTATCACATATAAGAACAGTGTGCAGGGAGAGAGAGAGCTTATAAATGCTACTTTTCTTCCATGAGTTCTAGCACACCTTAAGTATGGCATGATAGATAAAAGGAATGACATTTCTCCTGTGGTCAATATGTGTTATAACTATGAGACAAAGTAGGATCAAAAAAATGGAAAATAATAATAATAAAAAAGAAATAAACCAAAAGGGGATGAAACTCTGAATGTATCATCTACTCTTTAAAGGTGGATTTTCATGTCCTGTTGAACTATTCATCTCACCTTATAAAAAAAAAAAATTAAAGCCTTTTAAGAAATTTGAATATCCTTATAGAAGATCTTTAGAACATTGAGCATTACACCAGACTTCTATCTCAGCCACACAGTGATTTTGAGTAAAGAATTATGCTGTGTACATAAACATGCCAAAGGAACCACGGTAAAGTAATGTGAATTTTTGTACGTCGGCAGGAGAATCATTCCACAAAAGCTGTAAAAGGGTATGTTAGAAAGCTTCAAGTGTAGGAGCAAAACTGAGCTACACTTCAAAATATGGACTTCTGCTGAGTTAAAAAAAAAAAGACTAAATTTCATTCAAAGCTAGGAAAACATATGGGCAATGGTGGCCCAAGAATGGGTAAAACTTCTTTATATTCTACTGCTGAAGAGGAGAAGCTGGTCCCAGTACAGATGGCTACACTGACTACATCATGTGAAGAGATCAGTGCCGTCACGTCCATTTAAAAAGCAGTTTAGGCAATCAGACCTCTGCTGGAGGCAGACCCCAAATGACTGTTTCCACTCAGTGTTTCAGATAAAGAAATTAAATTGGATCATGAGCATCTTCTCTTCTTGTACTGACCTGTGGAACTGAAATAGCAGTTGATGGCCTTTTAGAAAGCAGAAGTTGCATCCTTTTTTTTCTCTCTCTCCTCAGGAAGTGCCATTAAAATAAATAGCCCCAGTGATTTCATAAAGTCTCCAAGGAAAGTTTTTTGTTGCCATTTACTTTCCCATGAAAATCTTCCCATATATTGTTTGTAGATGACAGCTGAAAAGCTCAGGACAGAATGACTGATACATACATGCTGTAAAAGCTGTGACTGCATCAGCAAAAATGCTTCACTGACACTTGGAGACGTGGAATTTTTCTACATTACATTTTTGTGGATACTACCATAAAATAATCTGATGTTTAAGAATTTGGTAATTTTTCATTATATATTTTACTCCTGTTATTCAAGAGACAGTACAGGTTGTACTGTAATGAAAAGAACATAGTATATTTGATATTATGTTTTTTTTACGCTGTTATTTTGTCACATATGTCATTGACTCTATATTTCTAAAATGGTTCCTTTGTTCGAGAAACATTTTATGCTTGTCTTTACTATACATCTCCTATGTCACTTTACATGACTTTCTGATTACTCTGTTTTGATAACATGCGACTTTGAAACCTAGACTACTTTTTGCTCTGCTGATGTATGGATAGTCTATATTACAATACTTGTGAGACCTACATGATTTGCATTTCATTTTGATATTTTATGTTCAATTTTACTGAACTAAAGCTTCTATTAATTTTTAAGGTCTCAAAGAATTAGACAACTGAAACAGTTCCATAATATCTACAGATTTATCTTAAGTCTTTTCAGGAAAAATTCTGCCATCTTTCTATATTACTTGCCTATATTCAGAAATGTTGTGTCAAAGTAAGATTTACTGACATAAGCCCATCTACTCACACATGATGTTCTTCAAAACCAGTAAATGTAGGTTCAGGAACTGTTTGTATATTGACCAAACAATTAATGTAGGATAAGTAAATTGAGTAATATCTATATAATTATCGCACGTCTTTCAAAAAACAGAGTCCAAGTAATGAAAAAAATGTCAGTGAAAGCATTAAGGTTTAGATGAAGATGATTTGCCAAAGAAGTTAAGAGAATGTTCATAGGAGTCCACTGAGCAGTCAGATAGTTGGTGGTGTTTGAGTTTCATGATAACTTGTCCAAAATCAGCAGACACAAATTCAGATAGAGAATTTGAAAATCTTGGAAAAAAAGTCTTGAAAAGCATTATATCATAGAAACATGTAATAGTTTGGGTTGGAAGGGACCTCTAAAAATCGTTTAGTCGAAATCCCCCTGCTATGGGCCAGGACAGCTTTCCCTGAGTCAGGTTGTTCAAGGCTTGTCCAACCTGACTTTGAAAGCTTTCAGGGATGGGACATCCATAACTTTCCTATTCTAGCGTCTCACCACCCTCATCTTAAAAAATTTCCTTCTTATATCTAATCTCATCTTATCCCAACTCTCTCAGCCTGTCTTAACAGGAGATGGGTTTCATCCATGCAATCATCTTCGTGGCTCTCCTATGGACTTGCTCTGACAAGTCAGTGTTGTGCTGAGGACCCCAGACTTGGACACAGTTCTCCAGGTGGGTATTACCAGAGCAGAGTAGAGGGGCAGGATCACCTCTCTTAACCTGCTGACCACACTGCTTTGGATGCAGTCCAGCATTTGATTGGATTTGCCAACTCATGTCCAGTCTCTCATCCACCAACAACTCTAAGTCCTTGACAGGGCTGCTCTCGATCTGTTCATCTCCCAGTTCATCTGTATACATTAGAAACTGTTTTTCTGTTTAATGCCTCTTTAGCATGCTGATTTCTGTCCATGCTAAAAAAAGTAAAGTGTGTAAAGCAGTAAAATAAAAGTGTTTGTACAATAAAGGCATTTCACACCTGGAACTAACATGGGAGGAGTTGAGTAATTTTTGACTTTCAATTTTATTACCTACATCCACACGGTTTTGAATACCACTGCCTTTTGAGGCAGGAAAAATTATTTATCATGTTGCAACAAAATAAGTAAAATATACCGAGAATTTCTGTGTCATTTAAATATAGTCTTTCACATTTTTCAAGGCACATTCTCAGGTCTCCGATGACAGGCTCTGAGTCCTACCCCAATATTTTTTTCTGGACTAACTGTTTACTGAGAATGAACTCGACTTCTATATTTCTTGCCCACAGTTCTTTTTCAGTTACAAAAGAAAAAATCCTACAATTACATGTTGTTGTATTTTGCTTTCTCTCTATTTATGTTTTAAACAGCTCTAGTGCCAAAACAATTATAAGCAGAAAGCTGAAGTTTGACCTTCGTTGAGAAGTACCTTTTCTGTTGTGAAAATCAATTTTGCTTTGACAAAAGGATTCCACAAATTGTACTTCTGAACAGTGATCAGTTCTTTGTGTACAGCTTTAAAACTTTTTGTCTGACGTTTGTATTTAAAGAAATTAATGATGATTGTACTGAGGCTATCTAAGCTAAAACAGTGGCTGCATTTTTGTGTAGCCTTCTGTTTTTCAACCTGTGGTGTCATTGACAGTTTTCTTCTTACAGTTCTATTATCAGATAGTCTTTTCTTGTTCTTTATAACACAAAAATAAAATGAGGATGCAAGTTCCTCTCACCTTTGATGTACAGATTTCTATTCATGAAAGAAAGGTAGAATTTTAGATCTGAAATGTACCAAACAAAGTTTCACACAGGTTTTGAGTTTCAAAGAGATTTTCAAAGACATGCAGAGCTATTCATATATAATTATCCCTTCCATAGGAGTTCAGTACAAATGTACAAAAAAAAATATTGCATTCCTCAAATTACATAATTTTTAAAGTATTATTGTGTCTTCTAACAAGTTCAGCTCCTTATCTGCTGCATGAGTAACAACACATATATCTCAGTGAATAAGGAAAAAATGCCTTCTGGCGTTCTGTTCTTTCATATGTCTATAATTCTTATAATAACTAGTATGTTAATGAGTGCAAAAGAGAATATATCCCTTTTTGTATCTGAAGTGATAGTACTATTTTGACTTGTAAAATTTGATATTGAAGACTGATATAGAGACATGTTTATAGGAAAAAAATACTATATTTTAATGAGGAAAAATACATGAACAGCAGAAATACAAAATTCTACACTTTGTCCTTACATCCTGACTGTCACTAAGAAATGGGAATTGTAGTATTGAAATAGGCTGAGGTTTAGAGACACTAACACATCTTTTATGTTACTTAAAAATAAAAAGAGACAAATATCTGAACATTATATTTCAGTGAGCTTCACTAAGTTTAATAAGCTCAGACTTCACCTGTTTGTTGAGGCTCTAGTTAATTGAAGAATCATAGAAACATTAAGGCTGGAAAATACCTGTAAGATAATCTAGTACAACTGTTAACTTAGCACCACCGTGTTCGTAACTAAACCAGATCCCAAAGTTTCACATCCACACACCTTTTGAACACTTCCAGCAATGTGAATCTGCTACTTTCCTAGGCAGTGAATTTTATTGTCTGACCACCCTTTCAGTGAAGTATTTCCTAATATCTGGTCTAAACCTCCCCTGTCACCTGTTACAGGGGACAAGAGACAACTCCCACTTCTCTACTACCTGCTTTCATGAGTGTAGTAGTAGGTTTTTTTATAGAGAGTGACAAGGTCTCCTCTCAGCCTCCTTTTCTCCAGTCTAAACAACTCCAGCTCCCACAGCTGCTCCTCATAGGACTTCTACTCGAGACTCTTCATCAGCTCCATTGTCCTTTTCTGGATACACTCCAGCACCTCATGGTCTTTCTTGTAGAGAGGGGCCTAAAACTGAACAGAGGATTCGATGTGCAGCCTCAACAGTGCTGAGCACAAGAAATCGGGTTTTGATTTTGATCAAGTACAAAAATCAGTTCTGATTTTGTGAATAAATATCTATTCCAATTTGCTAGAAATAAGTCAACTCAAGATACTAAGCCCTAAGCATGGTAAGTTTGATCAGAAATGATTTGGACTAGACTTAAACAGATAATCATTCAGGATGAAAATATAGCAAAAGCTTGATAATTGCAGTATGTGTAAACTGTACTTATACTTTTGGTTTCCATTTTGATTTGAACTAATCTGCATGTATTTTTTGAAAGAAAATTCCTCAGAATCTGATATGAATATTTATTTAAACAAGTGATATTCTGTTTTGCTCAACACAGGAACAGACAAAGCAGCCTCCAAAAGAACTTGATTCATTTTAATGAGATATCAAGAAAAAGCAAAATTCAGTAATAGTGCTTGCATATGACTAATACTTGTCTAAGAGGTATAATTGCAGGCTGTTATTGTAAAATACTTTGAATAACACCACTGACACTACTACTCAGCATTGAGAGTTCAATCAGCTGATAATGGAATAGTAATTCCTTTCATCTGATTAGCATTTAGAGATACATCTTCCCACTCCCAAATAACTCCCTTCTTACTCACTGACAGCGAAATAAGCCATTAAAAAGTTATATGGCTTGCTGAAGAACACAGAGGAAACTGCTGGTAGAAGAGGAAACAGGATCATGAACTGATTGACTTTGGATGTTCAGGCTGTAGAAATTAATTGTGTCCTATTGGACACATTTTTTTCACGAAAGCCTTTGAATTCCTGTGTCCAAATTATGCACAGTTTAATATCATATAAACTTCTCAGAGCTATTTACTCCACCTGTGGAGAAGAATTCTTCATGTCTTAATCAAGGAGCCCACTGAGAGAATGCAAAAAATAATTAATTGACTTGCCATGTTAGGTGACAAGGTTTTTAAGCTTTCTTCAAGCCTGAAGTAAAAAAAAAAAAAAAAACAAAAACCCCACAAACAAACAAACAAAAAAAATTAAAAAAAACCTACCAAAAAAAAGGAATGTTGTTTGATTTTTATCATAGAATGATTTAGTACAGAGAAATCAGCATTATTTTGCAAGTTATCATGATTCTAATTTTATTCAAAAGGCAAGTTTGACATTGTTGATAAAATTAATAACTACAAACTGGGAAAGCAAGTTCCATGGTTTTCACTGCAGAAGGCCTTTTTATAGAAATAGTGTATTGAATAAGAATTTAACAGATATTCTTAAATGTCTTCCTGACAAATAAATTTTAAGAATCTCCTTAATGTTAGTCATGATAGATGTAATTTCTTTATTAAACCTGGTATAAAATTGATTTTGTTCTCAAGTTTCAGAACCTGTCCTTCCCTGAGATTTTCTGCAAGGTGTGTATGGTCTCTCAGTAGAGAATACACAAGTAGCAGGAAATAAAGAATAAGGATGAAACAATAGCAATTATTTAGCATCCATGTTAATTTTATTGTTCCGTTATACCTCCCTCCCCCAGCAATGTAATAATGTGGTAATATCCTCAAGGAACAGTTGATGTGAAAACACATTTAAATATCCTTGGAATCTGATATAACTTTAATGTTTACCAGACTCATTTATAATAATTTTAAAACACTTTCCAAGTTCCACATCTAAATAATAATAATAAAAAAAGCTAATCTTATTAACAGAAATTTTCATTAAGTACACAGTACATTGAACTTTTTTTTTTTAAAGAAAAAGTTTATAGACTAAGATGAATTTAAGGCAATCCGTTCTAAACAATAGTGGAGATATTCCCAAAAGCAAAAAAGTTCCCCCATATTCAAGGCATCATGTCCTATTATCTTCAAACTTTTTTATAATGTTTCCTGAGGACAGAAACCATGTGGAGTTATTAGAAAATAAAAATCACAATGTGAGTCAAAAAGATAAAATACTTTTTGTTGAGTTTCTGCCACAACCTGCCACAGAATTAGGGCTCCAGGGGCTACAAATCTTTATAGCAACTTCTTTTAAACAAAGAAGGACAGTACTGAAAGTTTGAGATGAACAAAAAAATAAAATAAAATTAAAAAGAGCCCACATCCACTGTCCCCCAAAACCCCAACAAAACACCAGATTAATATTTTATTTTTTAAGGTCTTATACAGATTTCTTCCCATGGTTTCAAGTCATTTACCAGTTTAGAAATCAA
This sequence comes from Manacus candei, assembly GCF_025592945.1. Lineage (NCBI taxonomy): Eukaryota > Metazoa > Chordata > Aves > Passeriformes > Pipridae > Manacus > Manacus candei. The sequence goes on along the minus strand of NW_026138089.1, from coordinate 1,939,325 downwards.
TTTGCAAACACTAGAACAGCTTCAATGAGATTTTCCTGTGGCTCATCTTTCTGATTTGTTGAAATCTAGCAAACTTTTAATGGGAAATCTCCCACTTGGAGGCATCTCCCAGTAAAGTACTAGAGCTGCTTGCTCAAGCAACCCTGGCAGATTTCTCTTAGAACAATGCAAATTCCCATTGCAAATTACTTTAATGTGTGCAAAAGGAAAGAATACTGCTGATGCCCTGTAATTTTATAGCTTTCCATTTGAAAGGCTGGACCATATCACACAAGACTTACCTCAAACAGTAACTTCATAGCATCAAGAATACAAAATTCCATTGAGTAGTACAGACTTAGTCAACATATAACTCTGTGGAGTCTTGTCACAGCAAATCAGTGTGATAAGGCTGGGAGACCTAACTTTTTGTGATTTACAATAAATTATTTCTGCTGTTTACTGAATCTTGGAGTGCCTCCAAAAAAAATGGGTTTTCACCATTCTGGCATTCAAATTTCACAGCCCAGAAGACTCTTTGAATTATTTTAGAAATGCAGGCATACTTGAGAATAACAGATGCACCTTGGGCATCTGTTTAACAGCAGCACAGAGTTTGTGACTCTTTTAAATCTAATTTCAGAAAATCCGTATGAGTATCACTGCACTGATAATTTGTGTCCCATCATTGCTCTTTCAGCTTTCTCATTCTTCTTTCAGATCTGTGTATCCCAGTCAAATATATTGGATGCAGTCACATGTTGCACTTTCCTTCTTGAGATTAATTTGTTTTCTACGGCATGCGTGACTAAAAAAACTAATCTGTCCTTTTAGTCTCTTATAATACAATTTTTGCCTATTCTAGTATAAATACCATTGTGATTATTCCATATTTACCTCAATGTAATGGACAGTCACAGTTCATCCAAGACAAATGTGTGGGTTTTTTTATTTCCACATAATACTTTTTAGTACTTATAATCTTTGAAGCTATACCAGCATTTTCTCCATTTGTCTCTCTCTCCCTCTCCCTTGATCTTATTTTATTAAAGCATCCACATTTTTAATAAGCTTTCTGCAGACTTAACTACCTCTCCCCCTAGGAAATAATTCCTGTTCTTATGCTCCAATGATTTATTTTAGTGTTTCCATGGAATAATCTTGTAGACATTTATTCATGGCCAGTGAAGTCAGTAATGTGCTTTTAACTGCTCCATCCACCCCCATATCAGTGCAGAATATTATTAACACCTGTATTTCTAGTTATGTACATATTTCCTCCACATCAGTTCCACTGCATTGCTCCCTTAGGATCACACTAATAAAGGTAGTGTAATGTTTACAAATTCTAAGAAGCTTTTTCATATGAGTTTCCTAGTGATAAGTTAAATAATAAATGAGCATGACCTTTATGCATTTGAGTTGGCTGCATTTCCTGAAGGATTCCTATTCTTATTGTGTCCTGATTCTTCATGTCACTCCAGTCTGAGCTCCAGCAAATAAGGCAAAGTCATATCAACTGCAAGAGCAGCACCAAACATCACCTTTCTTAAAAATGCCAGGCCAAAGAGTGAGTTTAGTGCCTTAAACTATGGATTTGAATGAGGCCTTTTAACTAAAGTTAGAGCTGTGTTGAATTTATTTCTTTTTTCCTTTGGAAGAAATTCTGAGGCAAATGAGAAAGGAAACTTGAAATTTCTGTATTGCAATTTTTCACTCTGGAGAATTCATAAAAAATAGACTACAAACCATTGGCTCAGTTCTGATCTTTGCTGCAAGACCAGCTGACAGCCCCACAATATTTCGTATATGTGTGGTGAATTAATAAATGAAGTCTGACCATGCATACAATTTTATATCTATTTTGCTAAAAACTATAAACTGTTTTTAACCCACATCTATGTATAAATGTGGGTTCTACTTATATAATTTTTGTCTACCATATGTTTCATCTTGGCAGTCTTGTTATTTAATTTTAGAGCATGTAGTTTCATAGTTACTGACAAGAAATTATACATATAACTCATTTTGATTATTGTTTTCTAAACACAAACATATATAGTAGGAGAACAAAAAATATAACAATAATTTACCTTGCCTATATATTTCTGATATAAAAACTTGGGTAACTGTAACTCAGATAGTACTATCACATTAGTAGAAGTCAGCATTTTGTGAAGGCTGGTGAGCATCTCATTGATGTGACAGACAGATTGTAAGCTTACTTTTTCTTTATTTAACGTGCTATACCTTAGTAGGCACATCTTATGAACTAAAATGTTGTGCTGTGTCTTTGACTTCCATCAGTAATGGGTAATACACCAAAAATGCCTCTGCCCATATCTATATTTCACTGAGCTAAAATCCTTTTATCTGCAAGAACCTGACATTTATTAAAACCCTAAAAACTAGCCAATAGTCCTTAAAATAAAATAAGTCATAAATAATTTTGTCCTAGTTTCTTCTTAGTAGCCAGTACAGTGCTGTGTTTTGAATTTAATATGAGAATAATGTTGATAACACACTCATGTTTTAGTTGTTGTTGAGCAGTGCTTACTCTAAATCAAGGACTTTTCAGATTCCCATGCTCTGCCATGGTGTACAAGATACCAGGACATAGCATAGCCAGGACAGGTGACCTGAACTAGTCAAAGGGATATTCTATATCACAGAACACTGGGCTCACTATAGCATCAGTCAGTAGGGTGGTGAGCAATTGAACTGTGCATCACTTGTTTCCCTTGGTGTTTATTCATTGCCACCACCTTTTCATTACAATTAGCATTAATATTGTTGTCGTTTTGTTGCTGTTTTGTTAGTTTTGTTGTTATCATCATGGCTAGGCTTCACAAACAAAGATTTGGGTATCTACATTCGATACCGTACTGATGGAATCCTATTCAACCTAAGGCGACTGAAGGCCCACACCAAGACCTTAAACCATCTTGTCTGGGAGCTGCTTTATGCTGATGATGCCGCCCTTGTTGCCCACTCAGAAGTAGCTTTGCAGACACTGCTGAGCTCTTTGGGCTGGAAGTCAGCTTAAAGAAGACAGAAGTTCTCCATCAACCTGAACCTCAGGAAGTCTTCCTTCATCCCCATATCACCATTGGTGAATCAGAGCTCAAATCAGTCCAGCAGTTTAATTACCTAGGCAGCCTCATCTCCTCGGATGGTAAGATTGACAGAGAGATAAACAACAGGTTAGCAAAGGCATATAGTGCCTTTGGAAAGCTTTATAAAAGAGTTTGGCAAAATAAACACTTGAAGAAAAGTACCAAGATCAGTGTTTACAGAGCCATAGTGCTGTCTACTCTCTTATATGGATCTGAATCATGGGTCATCTACTGCCACCACCTGCATCTCCTAGAACACTTCCATCAACGCTGCCTCCGTTCAATCCTAAATATCCACTGGTCAGATTATGTGACCAATACTTCTGCTCTAGAACAAGCAGCAGTCACAAGCATTGAGGCCATGTTGCTGAGAACACAGCTGTGTTGGGCAGGGCATGTCTCCAGGATGAAGGACCACCACCCTCCTAAGATCCTGCTTTATGGTGAACTTGCCACTGGCTGCCGCATAAGAGAAACCCCAAAGAAAAGATACAAGGACTCCCTGAAACAACATCTCAGCCTTGGCCATATTGATCACCATAACTGATCTACTCTGGCCTCCAATCAGGAGGCCTGGAGACACACCAACTATAACGCAGCTGTCTCCTTTGAGAACACACGCAGGATCACTCTCGAGGAGAAAAGACATCGCAGAAAGAATCGTGTCTTGCAGAATACACCATCTAAGGAGTCTTTCTGCTGTGCCTTTTGCAACTGGACATGCCTATCTCATATTGGTGTTTTTAGCCACCAGTGTGCTTGTAACAAACGTGGGTAGAGCCCTTCCCAAATCTTCATTCGAGAAACCTAGCCATGATGATAAGAACAACACTGTCATTATATTTTATTTTTTAAATTATTAAACCATTCTTATATAAACCCATGACTGACTTTTTTTTTCCCAACGCTCCTCTCCAACAGTAGGGTCAGACATTGAGCAACTGAGTGGTACTTCGTTGCTAATTGGGATTAAACCATGACAAACTCGATTAAGTTTTTTTTCCTCTTCTGTTTAATTTGATAGAGAACTGCAAGAGAATAGCAATAAATGAGTAAAAAAATATTTTCTCTATGATTTCATATTTTCTTTCTTGTGCTCCCGGCAACTCAGTTTTACACCCTTTTCTCACAAATAGTAATTCTTAAACTGCCTAAGTCTCTCAGTTTAGGAATAATGTCTATATAGTTAAGCTTGACTCAGAAAATAAGGTGCAGATGAGACAGCAGTGATATCTTCAGAATTTCACTGAGTAATATTTTAAAGCAAAACAGTTTCTGTCACTCTTTAGAAAGCAACAGGCATAATTTCCAGGGAAGTTTTCAAAATTTGATTAATTGCTAGATTGGAAAAAATATGTTTTATATGTTATATATTATGTTTTGAGGAAAATAAAGCAATTTTGTTTAATTTAAAAATTTGAATTAATAAAGCTTTACAACTAATTCACAAATTTTAAATAATATTTAAATGTTTTCTTATTATTAAAAATAATTTCTTACTGCAGGCACTTCAGTACAAGGGGTACAAGGTAGAAACAAAATGCTGTTACCAATCAGTAAATGGTTTAGGAGATTTGTAATGGCACAGAAATTTTTTAGGTTCTTTGAATTGGATCTTTGTTCAGTATAGACCAAGATAAGTCTACTGATGGCAGTGGTTATATATGGAGTTACAGCTGCTGAAGATCTATGCTTTTTGAGGTCAGAAAAGGCCAAACATTAAAAAAGTTCTTCTGAACAGTACAAGCCAGAGAACATCACTCACTATTTATCATAGTAACCTCAACAATTTACTTGTGGGCCCACTTTTAAAACATCTTCAGATTCTATTCTATTCTATTCTATTCTATTCTATTCTATTCTATTCTATTCTATTCTATTCTATCCTATCCTATTCTACTCTATTCTTTCTATTCTGTTCTGTTCTCTTCCGTTATGTTTTAGGTTTTCAAGACTGGAAGTGCAGAAAATACCACATGTATGGAATTGTTCTACACTACGTTGCTGCTCAGTCTGACCTGGATCAATATAATTTCCTGGGGACTATCTGTTTCTCAATATTAACTTCACTGGTGAGTTCTCAGTCTCTTCATTATTGTGAAAGCATAGAAATCATAGAAACTAAAACCATCTTTGACACTCAAAGAGGTTGTTTCAGTTTAAAGCTAGTATTTTTACTGAAAATCAAATCTTGGAAAAAAACTGATCAACAAATAAACTGCTCATTCATATTGCTTATACAGCAAAAGCCTTTGTAATGCAATTAAACCAGCAAAAGAATGATTTTGTTGTGCTTAGCACCTGTTGCTTAAAGCAGTCAATGTATATATATCATATTAATTCCTTTTATCAACATACACATATTTTACTACTCTAGTGCAGCAAAAGATCTCTCTTGTAGCGATTTTTACAAGCAATTGAATAAAGAAAAATTCTTTATTCTAATTTAATTCTAATGTATGTTAGCAGAGAAGCTACGTTCTGAGAATAATATAGAATTCTTTCCTATGCCAGAATGTTCAGAAAAAGAAAGTGAGATTTAGCTACAGATTAATAACCACGGAAATAAAAACAATTCACAGATGCATTACCACCAGAAACCTGATTTTCAAAGTTATTATAATGTAAAAATAAAGCAAAAGCAATATCAAGTAATTTTATGCATCATTTCAGTATTCATCAAATATTCAACAAAAGTAAAATATTTACAATTAATACACACAGTCAAAATTCCCATAGACCTTTCTGGAAAATAAAAGCAAATTACTCAATAAAATAATTTTTTGAATATATTAGTAAAAGAGGTGGCAGATCCCAAGAAAGGTTTACATAAATATATACTAATATGTGAAATACTAGATTTTTTTCTTCTATTATAAAAAATTTTGTATTGCATTTTTCCATCTAAGAATGAAATAATATTTGCCTTGTGACATGCCAGAGGCCAGTCAATTGAAATTACATGTGATCTTGTTCTTGAAGAATAATTTTAGCTGCAACAGTGCATTTATATTCATTAAACCACATCCAGTAAACTCCAGTAAGTATTAATTGCAGTTTTGTTTTTCCTTTAATCAAGAAACAACTGGACATCTACTTAAAATTCTAGGATAGAGAGTCAATATTTTAGGCTTTTTTAAATGCCAGTATTTTTTGGCAGAATTATATAATTTCAAGAAGTTTACTATTGAAAATAAAAACCTAAATAACTGCTAACTTTGGGTGTCTTCATTTTCTTTCTCATTTATTTTTCAAAATCCAGCCTAAGGCAGCTAAAATTAGAATCATGAGTTCCACCATCATGATGTCCCAACTTCTTCCTCCTGCTGTTCTACACAGGAATTCAGATTAGGTAGGAATCACTAGGATTTCAGCAGTACATGTGAAAGCTTAGAGTGTTTTCTCAGAAAGAATGTTTGCACCTAATCGCTACCTTTCCTTCCACACATCTTACAGATTATTTCCAGTAACAAATCCACAACAGAGATTGCAACACATGACATAAACATACTGTCTGTCCAGCAGAGGCAGTGATACTTCTTTTTATAAAAGTGATCTGCATACAAGTGAAAATAAAACAGCAGAAAGATGGTTAAGTGATGTAAAGAAAGGTAGAGACATTGTTCAGAATGGCATTTTTTATCTTTACAATGTTTCCCTCTGTGGCAGCCCAGTAGTCTGTCATACTATTTATGTTGATGACTGTTGGGCAAATGCCTCCATTGTGTTTAACAGATTGGTTCCCCAATAAACAACCTGAGGTCAGAGGTCTGTTTTCACATCCTACAAATCTGCTCTTGAATTTGTGTTTAATTATTATTTTTGTGGCCAAAACCACAGTGCAAACAACAGAGAAGAATCTGAAGCTAGTAAATTGAGAAAAATAGCATAATCTTAATGGTATTTATACAAACTGTTTAGTGAGTGTCTATGAATAATTAACATGTTTTTGAAATCAAGTCTAATTTACGGACAGTCTGGTAACCAAAAAGAAAACAAAACAATGCAAACCAGATTGCAGTTCAAGAACATTTGGGGTGTAATCCTTTGGGGTTCTGGTCTGTTCCGGAGCACTTTAAACTCTGCTACCTTCATTCCTTTCTGCTGAAGATGAATCTGATCTCTGACACCAACAGCTGCTCCAAACTTTTTGAGCTCATTATTTACCAGTTTAATCAGTAACAGCAATGCACCACTGGACCCTGTGCAGCCCCACATCCCATGATCCTATATTTGCCCCACCCCAAGTGTCTCTAAATGATGGTTTCATCTGCTTTGTGTAATTTTACCCCAAGGTTCAACAGGTACAGAGGTCTTCACATTGGCCTTCACACCGTAGACGAATGCTGCCTAGAGGAATAAAGTATTTTTCATAACAGAGTGTTAAGCATTGTCATTCTTTAACCTTCAGTCTCTTTTCATGCTTACTCTCTAACTTTTTAGAGCAGTAGGTCATAAAAAGGCTTTAAGCTGAAATACTGCCTTAAGCTGTTTAATTGTGTTTTTTAATGGGTCACTGTGTTTCTAAGTTTTCTATGTGTATAGGCTAAAAAACAGAAGAAAAAATCTATTTTGAAAAAGCCTACTTTTTTGGATGAGGCTACTGTTGAAAGATCTATCTAAAGAGTGGTTTGAAGGAAGTGGTTGAAGAGGTGACAGACAAAATACTTCAGCTGGCATGAAGGATGCCTCTAGAGAACACAAGTAGCTCATGCTGGGATCATTTCCTAGGTGAAGTAGAGTGGTTGTTGTTGTGTTAAGAAAAAAAGGATTTTTATATAGTCCTATCAAGAAGCCAAGTTGCTTATATTCTGCTGAGTTGTTACTACTAATCTTGAATAAATTATTCTCTAAAGCAAAGAAAGATGTCCCTTGATGCTGTTACTTAACAAGGGTTTTTTTTCCTTTTATTTCAAAGGAAGCCCTGTGGGTCACTTACATGAAACCACATCTTTCCATCTTATTAACACTTCATATAAAGAAACTCTACCTCAGAACAACTAACTTAAAATCATTATTCTGAGTTGAGTTACATGATAAAAGATTTACCTTTAAGTAATGAGTTCTTCAAGACTTTACACATTTATTCCAAAAACAATATTTTTTTCATTTGAACATTTCTCATAAAAAAGATCCATCTAACCAAAACATTTAAATTTCTTCTTCAGCTTTTAATTATTTAACATATTTATTCAAATATATTTCAGTGCATATCAATTGTTTTAATACTGTTATCCATTCCCATTTATGTACTTGTGTAATGATAGTAGAGCAAGGAAATTATAGGAAAGAAAAAAGGGTGAAGTTTGGGTTTTTTTTCAGATCAATTTATCACCCACTCCAAAGAGCAGGTGTTTGGCATGAAGCCTTGATTTCTGTAGAGCATCACCAATTTTCACATTTGTCTTTGAATACAGAAAAATATTTCCTTATTCCAGTTAAAACAATCTTTTCCCAGACAGAGGAAGGTTTTCTGCTAAAACCAAAAAAAATTACCTTTTTTTAATTATAATAAGTTTTATGTTTCGTATTTTTCATCTGTAACAATTTCTTAATCACAGTTTAGTCATCACAGTTTAATTTTTCTCTTTGTGTAATAAAATTTGACATGGATTGCAGCAAAAAGCCTTATGTTATACTATGTGGTGTTATTCCAAATTGAGGATGGGTACAACTCCAAAGGAGAGTCTGCATTATAAACTGGAATATAAATTTGTGGTTTTGACATTCACAGTTGGATGAATCTTGAAAAGCCTTCACAGCTGACTGAATTCAAGGGCATCTTAACATATGAAAACATGCAAACATATTTTTTTAACAAAAAAGGAAGGTATTTAGTAACTAATCCTGTACGTTGAATTACAGTCGAGTGTCACATACATGGTAAATCTCCCTCTGCTGGACATACCCTGTGTTGACCCCATTTTGGACTCTACAAACTCTGGTGCTCTTTTGACTTTTTTGAATGAAATATGCTGCAGTTTCCAAGACTTTTCAAGTTTGTCACTTTTGTCTCTCTCTCTTCCTCCTCTCCCCCTATTTCCCTCCATATCTTTCTGTCTGTACTTTTGGTTCTTATCCAACCAAGTGCAGGATGAATGTGGGTCCCTCTGAATACTCTCTCTGTTTTGTTGAACTTGTCTTGTAATTATTAAACTCTTCTGTCTTTCTCTGTGGGGATTCCCTTGTCTCCAAATTTCTTTATGCAGTCAAAAGCAGACAAATAATTTTACAGAAAATTTTTGCAAATGTGCTGTCCCAGTTTACATACCAAATATAAAATACGTTTTCCTTTCTTCTATGTAAGTTACTTAAAAAACTACTTAAAGGTAAATATCGAATTAAGTCAGATTTTTTTCTCTTTAAATAAAGAAATAAGCAAATGTCAACAATTGCTTTATAGCCATTCTTCTAGTCCTAGATTCTGCACATATACTGCTGTCCCAAAATTTTATCTGAGAAACACAAAAATATAAATATAAGCAACTCTCCATATAAAATAGGACAAGTCTAGGTTCCAGAAGGACAACATGGAATGTTTTGACATGCCTTACTTTTTATACACCATCTACTTAGGAAGGAAAAAAAATTTCCGTGTCTTGCAAAGAGACTTTAGGAAGTGATGGATTTCTAGAAGTGTTCAAGGTCAAATTGGTTGGGGCTTTGAGCAACCTGACCTAGTGGAAGATGTTTCTGCCCATGGTAGAGGGGTTGGAACTGGATGATCTTTAAGGTCCTATCCAACCCAAATCCTTCTGTGATTCTATGATCAGTGGTTAAGAAACTTGAAGGAACTGGCTTGTACAAAACCAACTGTGTATAACAGGCCTCCTCATGAATTTAATTACTCAAAGACCCACAAGTGTTTCACACATAAGAAAGAGCAGCAGAAATGCTTTGGGAAGTTAGGATAACAGCAGTTATTCCAGTAAGAACTTGTACTTTAATATTTCTAAAAGAAAAGTTAAATTTTATGTAATAAACAGTATGTTAGAAAGTTACAACAGAACAAAACAGTGAAACCAGCTGGATGGGTACAGAATTGCATGGTACTGTTAGGATGTCAGAATCTCTTATCGAGCATCTCTTCCGCTTGGATCAGGTTTAATAAAGGATTAATTAGATCTTAATTTTATGACGTCCTGAACCGGGAATCCTTTTATAATGTTTGTGGGGGTTTGGTTGGTTGATTGGTTGGTTGAGGTTCTTTGGCCATCCTACAAGATCGCTTCTCTCTTGCAGTTTCTTCCTCCAGACTTCCTAGTTTCCCCAATAAAGTTGCAGACTGTCATTTCTGATCAGATTTGTGTTCAATACATATATCCTTTTGTTCTTGGCACTCAAGCTTGTCCATCTAAATGTCCACCAGCTTGATTTTTTGTCTTTTTTGGTCTGATTCTTTGCCTGGCATGTTCAATTGTGTTTAAAGCATTACCGTCTTGGTCAGTTCAATTGTTCTTTATAGGTCAGAACTATAAACTCGTAGATGGAAAGTTGCACTGGTGCTTTAATAGTAGCAGCCACGAGTTCATTAAGAAGATCTCAAAAGTTAATAATTAGGCTAAATGAGAAAGTGTAGGTGTCTGAAGCCAGTATGAATACTTACTGTATTCTGAATTTGCTTAGAACAGAATTCTGTTCAGTTAACTCAGAAAACTGAACAGAAAATATGATAGAAATATTTCATCCATTTTGTATTTATAAAAAAAGTCATTATCCCTATATAAGGGTAGATCCAGCTTCCAGTAATAGTTTGTTCATCAATGTTTCTGTGACATCTGCAAGAAATTAGCCAAGCGATAATGGCTTGGTGCAGAAACTGCAAGAAAGTGCCTGATAGCTGTATAAAAAAAATGTTAAAAGAATATAAATAGCTCATTGATTTTATCATCCTTTCTTGAGGTAGTCTGAAAAGAGATTGGGACCAAAAACTGCATCTTCTGTTGCGTGTGAGTTCCTAACACAGTGGACACAGACAGTAAGGTGAGAATATGAGTGTTAATAAACATCTGTGTGATGTGGACAAACTTGGTTAAAAAAATATTTCAAAATTACATTTAAGTAAATATAATCATGTTTTCTGTAATTGGTCTTTACAGTGAATAAGGATATGAGTAGAAGAACATAAACTTATTTTTACACTGTTTTCCTCCCTAAATGTCAATTTACTGATATATGGAATCCAGTTCCAAGTTTTCAGTGTATCTTTATTTTAGTAAATTTTATGAAAAATGTTAGCAATTTTTTTTTACCTAAATGACTACATTCTGGTAAAAGCCACTGGGAAAATGTCAGTTCATACCCATTCCAAATTGTGACATTGTTTAATTTTCTGCTAGGAAGAACAGAAAAAAAGCTTCTGTTTGCTTCAGTAGTAATCACAAAATAAATTCAATGGGGAACTTGTCCACTGATGCTGCAACCGTACTATAAACTCTTCATCTAACAGAAAGAAAGGTGATAAAAATGCCTTTCACTAGGTCAACACCTTTAACACAAAATGGATAAACACATTCAGATTCTGTCTATCAAAGAACAGCTTCTAATGGATCTTTAAAACACTGGCATGTAACACCTTCATGTCCTTAAAATTGTTAAACATTTGGCAGCATGTTATTAGCCCTGTACATACCAAAAATAAACTTTATTTTTTCCTTCCTGCTTTCATGCTCAGATCTGTCAAACCAACCAAAGTATGTGCAATAACAATGCGAAGGGTCAGAGTTTAACATATGATGCTATTGTTAGCATTCTATGCTGTATATATTCCTTTCCACATTTTGCATCATAAGCGCAGCAAGAGTTGGGTGGGCATCTGAAAGAATGAAAACATTGCAAAGTTAAAATTGAGTCATGTTTTACATTGTTCTTTGATGACATTTTTCTCCATAAGAACATAAGACTTTGTTCTGAAAATGTGCACTCACCTTTATTTTTAGTTATCTCTCTTTTTTTTTTTTTCTGTGGATTTAAATACTGTTTTTTCCACAAACTTTGGCAATATAGTTGTTGAGGACTAACCCCAAGCCACCAAGTGAGTGCTTGCTCACTCTGTCCAGGTAGGATGGGGAAGGGAATCAGAAGAGTGAGAAAACAGGTGTGTTGAATTGAAGATAGTTTAATAGGTAAGGTAAAAGCTGCACACACAAGCAAAGCATACCAGGAATTCACTGACCATTTCTCATGGGCAGGCAGGTGTTCAGCCACCTCCAGAAAAGCTGGGATCCATCATACTTAGTGATAACTTGGGCAGACAAAACACTATATCTCTAAATGTCCCCAATTCCTCCTTCTTCACTCAGCTTTTATTGCTGAATACGAGGTCATATGGTATAAGATGTCCCTTTGGTCTTTGGGGTCAGCTTTCACGGCTGTGTTCCCTCACAGCTTGCTGTGCACCCCCAACCTGCTCACTGGTGGGTGGGGTGAGGACCAGTAAAGGTCTTGACTCTGCAAGCACTACTCAGCAATAACTAAAACATCCCTGTGTTATCAACACTATTTTGGTCAAAAATCCAAACCACAGACCCATATAAGCTACTATGAAGAAAATTAACTCTATTCTAGTCCAAACCAGACGACATGTTTTAGTTAAATTTTACTGCCTGATCAGTAATATTGCTTTGCTGAGACTAAGACCACAGAGAGTCACTGTACAAAAACAGCATTGAAGTACCTTTATAAGGCAACTGGTTCTGGGATACCTCAGTGCTAAGAGGACAGTACACATGCATGATGTATTTTTGTAGATTCTGAGATGATCTTTATAAAGGCTCCGTTGAGATAGGAAAATCTGCTGCTAGGCTTTTTTTTCCCCCCATATTGCAAGTTATGCCTGAGACTGTCATGTTTTTCAGGCATTGAAGGGAAATGCTCAAGAAACTGGTTGAGAATATCCACTGCAACATCCTACAACACTGTTTGATTCTGCATAAATAATTATTTGTCAGCGTAACAGCTAGTAAATTGTCCTTCTTAGTACGAGTGTTGGCAGCAAAGCACCGCTGCACCCTTTACGTTTACTTTTTACTTTTATTTCTATTGCCTCTAATTATGGTGAGCTGGTAACACAGAGAAAAATTAATTATTAGTTGTAAAATCAATGCTGTAGAAAATGGATTTTAAAGGACAATCTAAATGCAGTGTTAGATGCAGTTAACATTTGAATGCTGAATTTTCATTGCTAAGTGTGATAAAAGTGTATTAGCTCATGCTATCCTACATATAATTAGACTAGCAGTTTTCTGAGAAATTGTACAAACAGCGTTATTGAGTCTCTCCCATATTCTTCAAGCCATTGCACTTTAAGTGTAATCAGTCACTTGGTGATTCTTTCAGTACTGAAGATTTTCCTGATAGTCTTGTTATTCTTCTCTATATAACTTTTTCTTAAAGGGCTAAGTGTTTCTATGCTTCAGACGGAGCAGGACATCTTCATTCTTCAAGACCTGATAATTCCATTGGTTGAATTTTTTTTTTTGTGTTGAACTGCTTTGCAGATCTCTCTGTAGTCTCTGTAGTTTCCATATTCTCCATGTGTAGTCAGCTCGTTCCCTACTGCAAGTCATCTGCTACGCATTTCACATACAAGGTTGCTAAGAAATTGCTGTTGGGAACACAGCCTTCTCAGTTTGCTCTTAGATATCTTTGCACAAAAATATTGGAAACATTGAGGACTGTTGATAAACCATTAAGTCTAACATTGACTCATATAAATATCAAGCAAGGAATCAGTATGAGAATTATCTGTGTGTTTATGTGTTAAGGACCAGGTATTTTAAGATTTTAAGCAATCTTTCAAAAAATAGAGTGTTTTTTTAATAATTGCAAGCCACGATCAAATGTGCATTAATTCTGGGAAATCACAGACTTCAGGTTTAGGAAAAGGACATTCTCGGGTAGCATTATCACCTCATGATTGAGTTCCCCATTGGTTTGCTGAAGCTTGAAATTTTCTTATCCTTAGCCAATGAGGTGATGTCTGTCTAGCACCTTAAACAACTTTTCAGATGTGACTAAAAGTGAGTTGAGAATACAGATGTATGTTAGTACCGGACTTGGATGCATTTTCATTGAGGTTTGTTTGTTTGTTTGTTTGGGTTTGTTTTGTTTTTTTCCTGTTTCTTTATAATGACTTGCTAATAAAAAAGCAAATTAAACCATCATTAATATCACACAAATGTTAATTATTGATCTGGGACAGGTTGCATAAGTACATTAGCAGTACAAATACGCAAATTTAGGACATTTTTCTAATATAGGATATACGCCCAAAAGAGGAAATAAGTTAGATACTGTGCAGACAGTTTCAACTAATAGTAAGTTAACTGGAGTAGAACTATGACCGCACAATGTCAAATTCAGTAATACATCTTCATAAAATAATCTCTTCTTTTGATAAAACATGACTTTTAGAATTTAATCCTACATTTTTATAAACATGGTAGGTGAGAAATAATCAAAGAGAGAAAGAGTTTGATGGTGCAGTGGGTTGATGTTGGCTGGAGGACAGGTGCCCACCAAGCTGCTCTATCACTCTCCTCCTCAGGAGAAAAACAGGAGGAGAAAATAAGATGAAAAAAACAACTCTGTGGGTCAAGATAAAGGCAGTTTTAAAAAGCAAAACCAAAGGCCATTCAAGGAAGAAAAGGAAAACAAAACACTTTTTTTCTGTACCTCCCATCAGCAGGTGATGCCCAGCCTCCTCCTGGTGGGTGTTGCCAAAAACAAATGTCATAACAGCAAATTTGCCCCCTTTTCTTTTCTCTTAGTATTTATATCTGAGCAGATACTGCATGGTATGGAATATCCTTTAGCTGCCCTGGCTGTGTCCTCTCCTAAGACCTTTCCTGCTCTCAGGCTACTGATGAGGGGGGAATGTTGGAGAGTCAGTCTTGGTACTGAGTCCTACTGAGCAATAACCGAAACACTGGTGTGTTATCAACACCTTTCTAGCTACCAATGCAAAGCACAGCACTGTGAGGTCTGCTATGGGGAAGATTTACTCCATCTCAACTAAACACAGTAGAGATGCAAAATTTGCTATGTTAATTTTAGCAATTATTTGTGTATAAATAATGAAGACATTTTCTGTTAAGACGATGAAGACTCAAAGAAGAGAAGTAAAATTTTGAGATGTGATCGCCTCCCAGTTTACAGCTCTGAAGTATCCTAGCATAACAATGCACCATAACAATGTTTTCAGAATGAAGAAGAGAATTTTTAAATAAGTAATTGAGAGAAATTACTTCTGAATGCTTTTTCCTAGGCAGGTGTTACTTCTTTACCCTCTAGACACAGAAGGAAAACAAATGAAAAAACCCTTTAAATTAAATCCAAATATGATAATGATTACTTAGTAGCTGTTGTTTGCTCACCCTGCAGATGCTTCTATATCCATTCAGACCTCATGAGAAAATAGCAATTAACATTCCTACAACAGATTAAAAATTTAATTAATTTTTTTTTTAGAAGTTGAAATAGCCAAATGGAAAAAGCAAGCTGAAAACAAGTACTAAAGGACTACTTTCTATGATTCTGTGATTCTAGTTTGAAATTACCCATTGCAACTCTCTATTGCTGTTGGAATCATGGAGCAAAAAAGCATGACTGTTTACTTATTTTCTAATTAACTGTAATTCAATAATTTTCCAGATAAAGTACCTTTTTTTCTACCATGATTTTATTTCAAATTGGAGACCACCATGTGCATAATTTTCATGTTGGAAAAGCAGTGAAAGCACTTAAATAAAACTCTCATCTCTGTAAATTAAATTACTTTCTAAAATACTAATTTTATCTTTACAAAATAAATTAATATGCAATATATAATGTATGTTTTAGGGTTTTTTTACTGTGCGCAAATGATTCAGAAATAAAGCAGTTTATTTAGTCTGTTGTTTGCTATTTCTTCTCTTTCTCATTATTATTCCCTTTATAATTCTGAGAATAATTTGTAATTATGACATGAATCTATTGTTTGAGTTATTTTCCCTTCATCTAACCATTTATGCGTGTCTGTTTTATGAGTTGATGATAAGAAATAACAAGCAAAGATTTGCAAAGATGTGCAAATACTTGAAACATTTCTGTCAGCTTACTCAAAAGCAAAAGGAATGTTTTCAAAACTGTGACTGATAATATTCAATTTATAATTTTGTATCTATGCAAAAAATTGCACTCTTTTAAATTTCTTTTAAAAAAGAAACATGAGAGATGAGCACAAAAATGGTACATACAGGATGGACTCTTTTAGGTACTCTGCATACTCTGTTGCTGCTGAAATCTATGTGACTATGAAGGATGTTCAGGATTTGAGGGATCAGATGTAAAGTAGGCATGTTTAATTTTGAAGGAAATGTTTATGCTTTCCTTTTTATTTCTACTGGTTTCCTTACTCCACTGAGATAAGCAAGACTTATTTACAATCTTTTCATGAGGTACATCGAATGATTTTCAAATAAGGAACAATTTAAATAAAAACACCATAGTTCCTTTTTAAAGTATCCCATCATTGCCATCCTTGAGATTTTAGGACATTCCTCAGGTTGTAGAATTTGTATGTGATGCTCTGTGCAAAAAATGAGAATCGGAATAGGAAAAGATGTTTTATATGTGTGTGTTGTTTTTAGTGGTAATAAAATTAATTTCTTCATAGTAGCTGTTCTGGTGCTGTGTTTTTAATTTGTGACTAAAAGGGTGTCAGCAACATGGGAATGCTTTAGGCACTGCTGAGCTGTGCTTGCACAGGGCCAAGGCCTTTTCTCTTTTCATACCACCTATGAGTGGGCTGGGAGTGCCCAAGAAACTGGGAGGGGACACAGCTGGGACAGCTGACCCTGAGTGACCAACAGGATATCCCAGACCACAGGGCATCATAATCAGCAATAAAAGCTGGGCAAAGAAGGAGGAAGGGTGGGACATATTTGGAATGATGATGTTTGTCTTGTGAAGTCACTGTTACGTGTGACGGAGCCCAGCTTTCCTGGAGATAGCTGAACACCTACCTGCCCATGAGAAGTGGTGAATGAATCCCTGATTTTGCATTGGTTGTGTAGCTTTTGCTCTACCTATTAAACTGTCTTTAACTCAACCCGTGGGTTTTCTCACTTTTACACTTCTGGTTCTCTCCCTCTTTCCATTGAGAAGTGAACATTGAGCAGCTCTTCTGCAGGGCTGAGTTGCCCACTGGGCATTAGGCATTTTCAAATTTTAAGTAAGACTTGAATATTCCTTTTCAATATCTTTTTTTTTTTTCTTAGCTCTGATAAAATGTGCAGTTATAAAATATCTCATCTGGTTTTTAATTCACTGTTCTTTGTTCTAAAGGAGAAGATAAGTCTATCCCGCTGTTCCTTTATGCCTGATTTCTTTTGACTTTTTCCAGCTATTTTCTACCATTGATCCTCCTGTTTAATATCCTTATCAGGATCACTGCTGTTTTTCTTTGTGGTGTCATCCCTTTCAGCTTTGGCTCTTTATGCTGAACATGTCCCCACTGATGTGGGACTCTGAGGAGGCACTTGTATCCATTGTCCAGAAGTTACTGAGGTTCAAGTGACCTTATCTGTGAGTTGGACTTCACTTGGGAAATGTTAAGCACCACACTGATTTTAAAACAGATGTTCAGTCACACAGGCACATCTACTAAGATGGGAGATGGAGGTGGCTGCCTACCTCTATGGCATTTCCAGTTTGAGAAGTATATAGCAATGTACTGTATGTATCAGAATATGACAAAACCAGGAGCACTGAGATACACTTTTATGATAAACCTTTATGATTATTTAAGCCAGAGCTTGCCTTTATATGCAATAGTAGCACACTATTAAATTTGTATGTACACCAAGCACACAGATGACTGAAGCAGAAGGAAAGAAACAGGAACAAACAAATAGGTTAATGGAAGACAACAGAACAAGCCAAAGAGAAAACAAAAGCTGAGGGTTTTTGCTGCTGGTATTTAGTTTATGTTTTGATATAGGACAGGGAAGAAGTTTAGGAGAGTCAAAAAGCTTAAGAGCAGAGGATGGTTGGGGAAAGAAATCTTTGCAGAGTTTTGTGGGATCATTGGTGACTGCAGGAACAACAGACACCTGACCTTATCTCGTTTTTGGCACTAAGGGCAGATGGGAAAATCAGTGGCTCAGGACTGTATGCCCCTATGTGGGGTTCTTGCCCTTCTCACACTGTGATCCACAGAGGGTCTGCACCTCACAGAAGCACAACCTACTCACACAGACCCACTCAGGAGGCCAGTTTGGCAGTGAGTGATCTACTGTGCATGAAATGCAGAGGGAGACAGTGACCATGGACATGACTAATGGACTTTTCACTGCTTCTATATCAGTATATATGAGAAGATTCCAAGGGCAAACATGCATTAAGAAGCTCAGAATAAATTAATCAGTTATGTCTGTGGTATATGTGCTTATCTGTAAACTATGAGGATTGCATAAAACCCACAGACATAATGGCACTACTATGTTCTCACACATGCACACTGCCCTTACAGACCTCAAGAACTATATTAGTCAGTTCAATTTATTTCTCAGAAACCTTAATTTTTTTCTGTCCACTTTACAATATCCCCTCAGAGGTTTTTCACAGTAAATTTTATAGTCCCATGATATTCCAAGGAGAGAGATTAATTGCAGGAGACTCGTTCCACTGTATTCCTCTGGGAAGAAGCAGATGAAGATTTTACTGCAATATCAGTGCCAGTTCAGACTATCCTACCTCTTCCAGTATACTACAGGTCAGCTGAGTATGGGGCTATTTATTATTTCCTCCATGCAATTTGTCAGCTAAATTGTACCATTTGTACTTTCCAACTGTAACACCTAAGTTCAACCACAGAAACCTCACTGCTTCTTGGGAAGGAAGCAGCAAAAAAGCCCAGCATGGGGGACAACCTCTTTCAGAAATCTGGGGCAATTTTCCTGTCCTAGTTTGAGAATGATGGAAGAGTGTACTGTGAGTACTCATGTAATAAAGTCAGGTAGATGTCACCAGTGGTGCTTCCTTGATGAGACATTCTAGTAGTTTTTGACTTCACTTCAAAAATTTAGGGTAAATGAAAGACAGGATCAAGAACTTAGAGACACGTAGAGAGGAAGAAGCTAGCAGCACCTCAGAGGAAATGAAAGAAAAATGTTATAAGATCAGTTGGATCTTGATGCCACATGAATTAAGACAAAACTCTTATGACAAACATATTAATTTATATAAGGAAAAAAAAGATGACATAACAAGATAATGCTAATAAATGAGTAGTAAACACAAGTTAAGAGGCAAGCAAAGATTTTAAGTAAGATAGTATAAAACTATCTTCAGTCAATCAGTAATAATTCAAATGTGAAACATTTTTATATTGCAAAGGGGAAGATGAAGAGTAATTATAATAGATTTACATATTTTAATTACCTGGTAAATATAAACTTGACTAAACTAAACCGAGAATAGCATCACTACAGAAGAACTCAAATAATTTTTTTTATTGTTGGTCAAACACTCTGCTTATTTCAGGAAATCAGACTGATTTCAAATATAACACTGTGACTTCAGTAGCTTATCCAAAATTAAAAAATATTTTTTTAAAAAGTAAATTGCACTTCTTTGTTATTATTCCTTAGCTATGACATATTTGTCATTGCATGCTTATAATTTATTTTAATTTAGTCAGATACGCTTTATCAGTATTTGTATACTTTTTATCTAGGACTCTACATTCTCAGCAGTTAGAGGTTAATATCTCTTCCCTCATCTTTTTTTTCTATTAACTATTTGCTTCTAATTTCTCAGACCATACAGCTGAGAATTTATTCAGATTAGTTCAGAAAGAAATTGCTTAGTCATCACGATCATAGCATAATATAGATTACAAATGGTGTATGATTCAATAGTGTTGTGAGGGTTGATGCCAACCAGCAGTCAAGTTTCTACACAGCCACTTGCTGGCTTGCCCACCCTGAGTGGGATGGGGGAAAGAAAACAGGAAGCACAAAACCGAGAAAGCTCATGGTTTGAGATAAAGGTAGATTAATATAAGGGTAGGGGGAGAGAGGAGGGTAAGAACTCCAAACAGATATATCAGTGGAACAAAAGAAATCACTCACCACCCTCTACAAGCAGACCAACCTGTAGTCAGTCTCCAAGCAATGGTCACCTTGAAAGCCAAAACCACTCACTCTTCCTCTAACTCTGTGTTTGTGAGCACGACATCATGTGGTAGGAAATATCCCTTTGGCTGATATGGGTTTGCTGTCCCAGCTATGTCCTCTGCCAGCCTTTTACTCACTCCTAGCTGACTTGATAGGCAGGGAGCAGAGCAGGAAAAAAAGAAAGCCTTGACACTGTGTAAGCACTGCTCAGCAAGCATCAAAACATTGATGTGTTACCAACACTGTTTTAGCCACAAATCCAAAACATCATGCAAGCTGCTATGAAAGTTAACTCTAGTGCAGTCAGAAACAGACCCGGAGTTTCAGATCCAACAGATTTGTTTCAAAACAAAGTATCTCCTCCACGAATTTGTTCAGCTTTAGTGCTCTCTTGGCTTTGAGTTTATATATTGACTCATATCTTTTCATGGATATATCAAATCTCTTTCTAAATAGGGACTATGCAAAGTCATCAAAGTGTATGCTTTGAAGACTGCTTTCAAATAAAAGTAGTCCCACGTTAAAAAAAAAGATGGATTGCAAGATTTATCACCAGTTGTTAAAAGGCACCAAGTACAGTAAGTTAATATGAAGCCTGTGTCTTGGTTATCTATGGCTGTACAAGCAGAATGTCTAATAAGTACAATTACATCACATAATTGCATAAGAATAGCTGTGTGGGATTAGACAGAATCTTATATCAGAAACAATACTGAAAGGAATAGAATGGGAATAGTATTCTATTCTTGCCATATATCCATGAGGAACAGAGAAGAGTTATTAAAAGTGTGGCAATAATTATATGGCATTATTAACTTTTTAGTTGTGTGAGCATTATCTTACCACCATACCCTGCTCAGTCAGCATAAGGCAAAAGAATAACGAAGTTCTGTAGATTAATGTGTAGAGTATTCATGACAATCAACATAAGGTTGCATTTGCTGGGTGTTGCTTCCATGAGCATAGTTCCTACTTTGCTCATTCAGAAAGCAAGTTAATATCATTAATATTTTTCCATTGTAACAGACATAGTAATATGTAAATCACATATGACAGAGTATATCTTCTAAAAATCTTTTTAAAAATTATCTTGTCTGTAATGAAATGCAACATGGCACTTACGGGGTTCTTTTTACTCGTGTATCACATAAACACAAACCCCCCAGAAACAGGAGCAAATTGTAATCCCTTTCATAGCTTTGGGATAATGCATGACTTGATAGTCATTCCTCACTTAAGCAAATTTTGATTCATCTCATTTAGTGGGAAACACTGCAGGTGCATTGTTTACAATAAAGTGGATGTATGATGATACTTTTTCTTCTAAATGCAAGTGTTTCATTTAATGGGTCCCACTCAAAATAGCCTTTCACCTTTCTGCAGATTTTCCAAAACAGATATTTAATCTCCTCTGATTTAATGTTTAAAGGTAAACATATCTTCTGCAGTCTCCAAACAAACTATTGCTTGCCATATACAAATTATTACTTTTCTTTTTTTCTAGAGGAGATAACAGCTGCTCCTAAGATCCTGCAAAAACACCTGCAGAGGGTGTTTCCTGTTATTTATAAAACAAATCTCTGTCATTCAATGAAGTAGGAAAGAGACAGTAGTGGGTTTTAGAGTTATTTAAATTTGGTTTTTTAAATTTGGAAAACACGATTCTGCAGTGAGTATGCTGTTAGCAAATGGTGGCTAAAAGTAGACAGGCAAAGATGATTAGGCAGTTCAGCACTGACAACTCTGATTTATATGTTGCTGTAAAAGCTAGAGGGGGTTGGATATCTCTTTTGAAATTAGAAAAAGGAAATCCTAAAAGTAGATGACATTTCAAGATGTTATCCAAAGAAGTGATATCATATTTCCTCTTCATTTCCTGTAGGGATCTTTCCAAATCAGATTCTGCTGTATAGCCTTCTTATCTCATCCTTAAAGAATTCAGGATAAGATGCTTCAAATAGAGGGAGAACATAAATGGGAAAGCTTACTTACAGATAAAGCTTCACCTAATTGGATAAAATTTATTCTCCTGATCATCATATTTAATAACTCTTGGATATTTTCTCTACCTAAATAGTTATCAACCTATTCATGTCCTGTTGGAACTTGTTTTAAGCTGCTGGCTTCAATACCACATTATGTTAAAAATCATGTAAAGTTGTATTTATTTTCACAACTTTTAATTGTCTGCTTCTTTTTCTTTGGGTGTCTGCTTGTTTCAGAACTGCAAAATGAAAAAGAAATATTTTATAATCTATTTTACTAATATACACTTGTACTTTAAATTGTGTAAATCAGTTTTAGATTCCTCTGATACCTTCTATATTTCTAACATTTATTATCAAACTTTTGATCTCATCCACTGCAATATAAATGTATTCTTATAATTATATCCATTGTTAGAAAGCTGTGGTTGTTGGCTTCATTTTTTCTTACAGTCTAACATAGGTTCTTTCTTAATCACTGATAGTTACTTGTTTACACTGACAGCAGTATGGACTTGATAATTTCTCCTAGTTGATTTAGCTAATTTAACATGGTCAGTGTGTACAACTGTTTGACATTATCTCTTGTTATGTATGCTGCTGTGGTTTTGCCTCTAGTGAATTGACTACTAACTCATTTGTATTTGGTTACCATTAAATCCTCCAAAAGTCTTCACAGCTTTCTCTGACTAGCATATAATTTTGTGATATGCCATTTTGTCAAGTTTTTTCTAGACTTAATTGCATATTCAACACCAAGCCTAGTAAAATTATTATAGAGAATCCTATGTAAGTCTTTACTAAGGTAAGTGTTGCTGTCTGAAGACTGGGGCTTAGGCAGTGCTCTGCTTAATAAAGCCAGAAGTGTTCTCACTGTTGCTAATTCCAAGGTTCCAGGCTAAGTGAAAACCTTGGGAGTCCTTCAAAAAACTGCTAAGTCACTTGTTTGCTCCTTGTCCACAGCTCTGTATGAAGTATTACATATTCAGATCTGAGACATGTTCCTTGACAGTATCCCCATGGCCATGTCATTCCTTCCTTTCCATTCACAAGACCAGAAGTGCTGAGTCCATCAGCACACCATGTACACACACATACTCAGAGCATAGGGTGCATGAGGTTGGCCATGGTAGCAGAGCTTAGAAATCAATTTCATTGTTTCTTTTCACCAGAGCACCAAACAAGAACTTGTTCTTAATAAAATAATATGCAAGAAAGGGGTTTTAATTTTGCCGAAACTTTTTTACCCAAAAAATCCTTCAGTCTTAGCTAACAGGGATCACAACTATGAAGTCAGAACTGAAATCAAATGCTAGGGGGTGAAAAGTTCCTAAAATTTGAGTATGTTTCTTGCATTCAATGAGCAATATATGAAAAACATCCATAAGAACATAAATCGCTAAATGCAAACGTATTTGACTGAATATATTGTAGTTTACCAGTAGTCAGTTGATTTCAGTGTTATCTAAAATTCATAAATGTGTTGTTGTGTGCCTCATCAATACAAATGTGAATTAAGGATGCCTTAATCTATTACTTATTTTCCATTCTTTATAATCCATATTTTCCTTCTATTTTCTTGCTTCTGATATAATTCACTTGTTTCTTTATTATTTGAGTGTCTTCAGACAGTTAGTTATTCAGATTCTCCCTCCACTGTTTCAAGAGACCTTCACTGTTTTTTGTTGCATCGTGAGGGGTTTTTTCCCTGACGTCAGTGTATTTGGGGATCTATTAGTTTCACTTAGAAAACATTTCTGTTAATTTAAAAGGTATCAGATTGAATCAAACCCCTCTAATTATTTTTCCCTCACCTTACTCTTATCTTGTTTTTGTTTAAGGGTATGGAATTTTGTTCCAATTTAATTTTCTCTATACACATCTTTAATTAGCTAGTGTTCTAAGTCCAAGGAGTTAAATTACCTTACGTTTCACTAACAAATTTTAATTTGTATTGTTATTTTCCATTTATTATCTACTGCTGTTTTAAATTCCCCTTTAGAATTTTTAATCTCACAAAGTTAAATTTTGCCATGTCTTGTCTCCATACAACACTGAACTCAACATAATATTTAAAACCAGTATATGACTACACACTGGAAAAACCTACATGACTTATATTCAAAGACACTCTCTTTTGTTCTCTAAATTATAGTAATTCAAGAGACCTAGAAACCTGGTCCATGAGTCTCAATATTCTGCGTATGCTTAAAAATACAAAGAAACTAGGCAAAGTAAATTGGTTTTGTACATAAATGCAATGAAAAGGACAAAAATAAAAATTACAGAAAATTTCAAAAAATATGAACAATTAGAGTATGTCTTCTATACAATTGAGCAAAACTTTATCTATCTTCACATTATCCTCATTTTTCCTATTGTTCTTCTATACAAAGTTTATCAGTCACACACCTTCCTATGAAAGTGGGTTTTTCCTATTTTCATTTTTTTTAAGTAAAGTGAAAATAATTCCTAAGCACAAGCAGACACCTTTTTTGTTCAAGGTTCAAAGAAAAAAAATATAATTCATACATTTTCATCCCATCTAATTTAACATGAAAGTATCGCACATTTTTTGTAAACACTTTGACCTTAATAATAACTTGATAGCAATTAAGTTGATTATTAAGTAAATCTTTCACTTCATTCAAATCACTTTATTCAAACTCACTGCATTGAGTTTCTTTTTATAATATTGAATTTCTATTGTTTGACTTCTATATGCTTTTCTGCTTTTAAAAATATTTTCTCCTTACTTACTTTTAAGCATATATATGCCAATAAATATTTAGCGCCTATTGTAGCATGAGAGTTCTGGCACTTGCATCAGTGCTTGGAAATTGAGATTAAATCTTGTTTTCACAAATAATCACATAGATTTCCCCAGACTTCTAATGGAACCTAACCCAAAATACTTTAAACTGGGGTCAATAAACTCAGTTACGCATTTTCAAATTTCCACCGTAAAGATCTTGAGACACTTCAAAACTATCAAAATATACTAATTGTTTCCATGTGTTTTGACCTGGACTAAGAGTGGTGGACATCCTCAAAAATTAAACCATAATGGATAACCACAGATACATTTCTGCTTATATTGAATGCATTCTGAAATTCAATGATTTGCACTGGTTCACATCAGGGCTTCTGCTTTTGC
Organism: Manacus candei; assembly: GCF_025592945.1. Taxonomy (NCBI): domain Eukaryota; kingdom Metazoa; phylum Chordata; class Aves; order Passeriformes; family Pipridae; genus Manacus; species Manacus candei. Next base: position 1,913,926 of record NW_026138089.1, on the reverse strand, counting down.
TTTAGTATATCTTGGGACAGAAATATGATTACTTTGAGCAACAAAAAATGAAACTTGGCTTAGCTGTTAAGGCTTCTTTTATAACTGTTATGCATCTACATTTATCCTTTCAACTATGGTGCAAAAGTTCCACCCAGATAAACATAACCTAAGGAAAACCATTATGAAATAATGACAGCATATACTTACCTTCTAATTTTTGTCCTGGACATTTTATGAATATCTCAACATTACCTGAGAAAACGATGCTCTGAATTTTTGTTTGTCTCAAATCTTTATTTGTTAAGTATTTTTATATTTTTAACAAATCTAAACAAAAATGCAAACTAAACAAGCCTACAAATCCTGTTTGTCCTATTCTTCCCCACGAAGGTTATCAATAATAGATACCATCAGAAGCTAAAACTGAGAGCATTCAACTGATACAAACATGTCTCTCTAAAATGCCAACATGGCAAACAGAGAATCAAAAGACAAATTTGTGTGGCTATATAAGTGAACTCCCTCTTCAACAGTAAACTTAAAGCCCAGAGTGTGTTTCAGTATTTTGGAAGATAAACACCAAAGGACTTCACATTGCATAAGTAATTTCCTGCTTTCACTGGTATAAGTATAAGCAGGGTTGGATTCTCTAAGATAAATATTAAATTTTTTCGTGGGTTTCATCTAACCATCCTCAGGTATATAGTCTTAGCAACATCAGTTAATAAATTACCTGTATGAACACTTTTATGCACTGCTCTAAGCAATTCCTAGTGCTTGAAAGAAATGCTTCTACAGGAAAGGATTTGATATTTGATTAAAAAATAATACAAAAGATTTTTCCCTAAAATAAAGAACTGCTATTAAACAGATAAATTTGACACTGTTATTTATTTTATATCAAGTTTATTAGCTCCCAAAACTGAATCAATAACCACAGAATAACTTTATATGTATTTTATTGATATTCTAGAATCTAAACAGAATTTAATAACTGGACCAGGCTATTTCCAGCAAAAGAAATTTATTTTATTTTATTAAGTGATAAAAATATTATCATTTATTATACCTCTTGTAAAATCTTATGTATTTTGTTCATTCGAATGGGAAAAAAATCAATATTGAGGGAAAATATCATAAAGTTATTTATTAATACCTTTATTTATATTTTGCATAGCATAATATTCTCCTTGTAGATAGGCCAATATTCTATTACAAATTGTATCCAATATTATGGAGAGTTAAGCACCACTTAAATCAGCAGGTTGCCCAGCGATGCTGTGGAGTCTCTATCACTGAAGGTTTTTAAGAATATCTTTGACAAACCTGTCAGGAATGGTTTAGGTAGAATTTATCTTGCCTTTAGGGCAGCAGTTAGGATGAGATGATCCCTTGAGGTTCCTTCCAGTCTGATTTTCAATGATTCCTGGCACCTTCAGCAACCTTGTTTCTTACAACTGTGAGTATATGTGAGGAAGTGTAACGACCTATATCAACCATTTCCAAGATCCTTTCCAAAGGCTTTATTATTTACTAAGATTTTATTTTCTTGGAACTACAGCAAATGAATTTGAAGAACAGATTTTTTGTATATGCACATATGCTCGTGTACTTAGCAGCAGTTGTTGGCGCTGAATATATTATTCTCTATGCATTTAGTCTTCCCTTTGTCTTTCAAGTAAGGGGATGACCCACTACAAAAGAATGATAACTTAACCCTCCTGTAACTTTTCTACCCTGTGTTAGCAGAGGAGCTTGGATTTACCCTGAAGGTGAGGTGTGTGTGGTGAGGTGGACTCAGCTACAAGGGAGGAGGCAAGTGGCTCATTGACACATTATTCCCAGGAAGTGCTGCTTGACCCTCAGCCATCCACCTCTCTTCATCTCTGGAGCCCTGTACCCTGTGCTGGGCCTCTCATTGCTCCTGCCATCTTCTGAACCTGCAGCATCTTCTCCCCAACACTCAAAATGCCATGTCATCGATCTTTTTTTATGCAGCGCAGAGAAGTGTGAGGGAAGAAGCAGCAGTAACTCCATTATCTTACTGTTCACATAAAAGTCCTAGCACAGTTTGCAGTTCAGTGACAGATATCTAATCAACCAGAAACTTCAACTGTTCCATTTCTTTTCTATTTTATTCTGCACTACCAGCTCTTCTCTTGATCTGCCTTACAGAAATATTTTAATGACATTTTTTCAGTCCAAACATTTCACATTCCCAGAAATCTACTTCTTTCAAATAAAATGTAGTCTCCCCCTTCCTTTTTTTAAATTCATTCCTCTATCAATTAAATGATACTTTGAAACTCATGAGTGGTACTTAGTCACTCAGCTCCACTGACTTTTAATTAACGGTGGGTGTCTAATTGCCCAGAGTGCAACTGAATATTGCCCTAAAGTCTTTCTAATATATACTCATTCCTTTATCAATCTCAAATGCCTTCTTGTACAGTAAGTTCTCAATGTAATTTTCTCTGAAAAACTCTTAATCATTTTCATCAAAACGAAACAAAAGACACAAAGGTAGAGAAGTCAACAAGACTGTCACACCTCTCCAAATTTCTCTGTCAGTTTAGCATGACATTCATAGAGATGATGTGCTCTGCTTCTGCAGATACCATTGAAAGCATTCATTTGAATAGAATAACATAAAGTCAATCCCATAAAGGGTATAAATCCTCTCAGAAGTTATAACATTAATGAATTTAATAGTTTGTTCCCACTAACTATATCAGGTCTTCCATTAACCTTATTAGAAGTAATGTATTTTTAATAAAATGAAGCAGTATACTTTAATTCATTGTACCTTGACCTTGGGGATTAACACTTTTATTATGGACCTGAAATGACACAAACAAGTTTGGATAAACAGCAAATGGTGTATGTTTCCTATATTAGGCTCAACCCAGCTTAAATAAATAAAAAAAAAGAACTAAATTTTTATGCAAAAGTTGAAGGTTTCTAGGAGATTATAAAATCATAGAATAATTTGGGCTGGAAAAGACTCTTAAGATCCAACCATTAACCAAACACTAGCAAGTCCACCACTAAACTGTGTCCCTCAGTGCCACATCTACATGCCTTTTAAACATCTCCAGAGATAATGACTCTATCATTTCCATGGGCAGTGCTTACTAAACCTTTTGGCGAATAAAGTTTTCCTAATATCCAGTCTTAACCTCCCGTGGTGCAACTTGAGGACATTTTCACTCATCCTATCAATTGCTACTTGGTAGAAGAGACCAACATCCACCTCTCAATAACCTCCTGTCAAGTAGTTGTAGAGAACAATAAGGACCCCCCCCAAGCCTCCTTTCCTAAACAACTTCAGCTCCCTCAGTCACCCCTCACAGGACTTCTCTAGATCCTTCAGTAGCTTCATTACTCTTCTTTGGATGCAATGATACACCAGAGAAAATGAAATTGTTTTATTCAGCAATGATCCACTAAATGGTTGGAAATGATGGCTGCTCAGCTTCTCCAGTTTTCCTCCAGCCTTTGAAGAAATCTGGCATTTGTTAATCGTGGTCAAAATAAAGCTGGATTAACAATGGGATTCTCAGTATTCTCTGAGTTCTTTGGGTGACACCAACAATTCTTCTGTCAATTATTAAGCTTTGCTTCATATAACTATACTGAGGCATAGTTCCTGCAGGAAAGCATTAGGAAATAAATGTAATGAAGTAAAGAGAGGAAGACTTAAAGAGAAACATCAAAAAATGTTCCATAAGTTTCAAGACTTAAAAAGATATCTTGCAAATAAAGAAATACAATTACTACTACTCAAAGCATATATATATCTGTTAAAACAGCAAAAATCAAATCCACAAAAGAAATTAACAAAAAGCCCAATCCAAAAACCACAGATATAATGCTAGGAGAATGTTTATTAGGCAATTATTTTTTTCCCTAAATGAATATAAGAAACCAATAGCACACTAGGAAGTACTAGTATTTATTTAAGAGGTTTTATTATACAATTTATATTAACTATAAAATATAGACTCTGCCTCTACAGCTTTTTCAATGAGAACAAACAGGTTTTTTATTAAATTGAGACAATGGTGGGAAAAAATCAAATGCCAAAGAGCAGCAGCAATTTTGAAATCTAATGATCAAGACAGTTGAAAATGAATAGTGCTTTAATTTCCCTGACTGTAATTTTTCAATGAAATATTTGCCAAATTTCAAATATTCACATATAAACTTGTTAAATTAACATTGCAGAAGTTGTGGGTTTTTTTTAAAGGAAAGGGAGGCTTTGAAAATTTCTAATTCTGGGGTTATCATAGTCAAAATAGTGGAAAATAATTGCAAATTCCAATTAATATTAAAAGAACCAAACATTCTTCATGATCTTATATATGACTGATTTTAGTAGATGATTATTAATTCTATTCTTCCCTTAATTTCCATCTCCTATTGCATAATAATGATGACTTCTTCAATAAAGATTCATTTTTATTTGGGTTTAAAAAAATTGTGGCTTGCCAGGTGAAAAAAATTGTGATGACAAAGTTGAGAATTTTCTTAACATCACTTCCATTGCTAATTTCTCCAGTGCCTACAGACTTCCTCCTTTAAAATGTCTGCTCTCAGAAGCACAAAATCCTTACCTTGTTTTTCCATACCAGTAGTGTCTTTTTGTAATTAAATAGATGAAAAAGTCAACTGTCAGAGCTACTTTCTTTTGTTGAACAGTTTTGTTTGAAACATATTTCATATTAATATAACAGAAAAACTTATTCCAGACTAGCTAAATATGTAAAAAATAATCAAACCCTGAACTCTATAGAATGTAAAATGAATGGCAAATCTTAAGTATTTAAGAGATTCTTTGAATTATTACACTAATATTAAAATGGAAAGAATTAAAGTTTAAATTTTTGCTGTAGTTCATTTAGTTCCTCTGCTGCCAATACCAGCTCCCTGGGATTTAATTTGGTAGGCAGCTCAGCCCCACACAGTCACATTCTCACTCCCTGACATTGAGACTGGTGAAAGTATCAGAAGGGCAAATGTGAGAAAACTTGTGGGTTGAGATAAGGACAGTTTAATACGTAAAGCAAACGCTGCATGCACAAGCAAAACAAAATAGGGATTCATTCACTCCTACCCATGGGCATGCAGGTGTTCAGCCATCTCCAGGAAAGTCAGGATCCATCATATGCAAGGGTGACCTGGGAAGACAAAACAGTGTAACTCTGAACCTCTCCCTTTCCTCCTTCTTCCCCTAGTTTTTATTGTTGAGCATGAGGCCATGCAGTATGAGATGTCCCTTTAGTCTGTTGGGGTCAGCTGTCTCAGCTGTGTCCCCTCCCATCTTCTTGTACACCCTCAACCTTCTTGCTGGTGAGGTGGGTGAGAAGAAAAAAGGCCTTTACCCTCTATAGGCATTGCTCAATAATAGCTAAAACATCCCTGTGTTATCAACACAACCCAGTCCCATAACATAGCCCCTTATCAGCTTCTATTGAAGAAAATTAGCTCCTTCTTAGCCATAACATGTACAGGAGCAAATGCAAATATGATTTTTATCAATTTTCTATCTACTCAGACATTCAAAATTTATTTATTTTAATTTTTTTCCTACAGAAATGAATGCATTTCTTTATAGAATTCATCATTCACAAGTACTACTGTTTGCTTTACACTACCCAGTTTTTAGTATGGCGTTGAGCAACACAGAGTGGTCGCCCTCTATTTAGTGTATATAATAAAACTCCAGATCGTTATACAGGGTGTTAATGTGCCATAATCCTTTCTCCTTATCACTATATTGGACCAAATGATTTTGTAGGGAGGTGCACATTTTATCTTGCTTTGAAATCTCGTTTTGTTTGAACTTTTATCCTCAAGGTATAGAACATGATGCTGGTATATACTCTGAAGTATGTAAATTATACTATTTCCTAAAGTTTGCCTTCATCTTAAGTAACTAAAATACTAAATACAGTTTAAAATTTCTTCTTAGAGCTCCCCTTCACCATCCCACTGTATTATCTCTATTTTCTACTGCTTATTCCATTCCCTGGACCTTTTTATTCATTCCACTAAAGGTGGAAGTCAGTGGACCCCTGCAAACTTGCAAAACTCTATTCCTGATTACAACTCATCTAATTAAGAAAAAGCACATTTGAAAGAGGCAATTATTGTCATTACCCTCTACAATGCCTCACACGATTCGTGTTTCAAATGATAGCTATTGATATTCCTCCTTCCCCTCCTAATAAGTGATCTGGAATTGATTGAAATGTATCATTTCTCTATCAGTGCAATATGGAGTACTTATTATAAATAAAAATTGTGTTTGATACATTATTTCACTTTTCTTAGGGCTTGCTAGCAGATGATTTTTTATTCCGTGAAATTCTAATTTCTAGGGTGGGATTAACAAAATTAATCTAACTTAACATTGGAATAGATCAGAACAAAATATAAAAATACTTTTACTGGATTTGGTTCTGCTTTCCTCTGCTGGACCCACATTCCAATTCTTCATTAAAGAACATAGGAAAAAGTACACTCTGAGCTGAGATTTTTAACATACGTATTTTTAAGAAAGTCAAAGTTGCTGCTGACAACTTCATCCTGCTTTGTATATTGAAGACACCTGGTTGTACCAGGAGTGTGAAATTATTTTTCATTTCTTGTAGGAAAGTGCCAAAACAACACAGATGTTCTGTTCAGGAGTCTGTGCTTAAATTTTCTTTTCAGAGAAGTGCAGTGTTAATTTCATTTTATACAATGAAGAGGAAACTTTGTTTTAAAGTTTAAAAACAACTTTGTTTTAAAATTTGTTTTAAAATTTGTTTTAAAGTGTATGCTGAATTTTTTAATGTCTTACCTAGACAACTTGAGATCCAAGGTTTATGGGAATATACACAAATAAATTTATTGAGTAACAGTTAAAATATTAATTTCCTAAAGATGAATCAATGAATATAATTCCTTCCAAGACTTTAGATGGTTACAGGAAGTACGAATTTCTTCAGTTGCTTCTTAATACATACTTGTGCAAGGTTTTTTTGTTTTGTTTTGCATATCACTACTTCAAAGATATTGCTACTGTTCATCTGCTGTCATATTTGAAATTTCATTCCTCACTTTCAGTACTAGATGACTGTACTAATAGTTCCTGATCTAATTATTAATCTATTTGTAAGTGTGGAATTGCCTGTACCTGATTTATTAATGCTGTTTTCAAAGGAAACAACTTATTGGTTAATGCTACTCAGACGGCCTGTTTTCTCTGGTCCCTAATCCCTTTTTTTTTTGATAAAGGTCGCTGAGGAAGTAACAGGATCATTTATGTAAAGGCACCATCAGGTGGAGGTGCTGCTTGTAGTGTGCTGAGGAAACCTGCTTGCTGGAGTGCATCTTAGAATGAAAAACCAATAACTTGACCTCAATATTCTGACCAATTTACTGCCTGACAGGCTTGACATCTGGAAAAGGTTTCTATTTCTGAGTAAGACTGCTAACAAAAAAGATAATCTGTCTTTTGGAAATATTCTAATCTCCTTGACTTTTGTCCTTCTAGGTTGACCCAGTAACTCTTCACTGCTTATGCTTTTCCTCAGAATAAACATCAGACATAAGTTAAAATGTAATGTGATCTACCAAATAACTTTGATGTCAATGACTGTCAAGCACTGTTGATACTCAGAGTGCTTTAGTATAAGTAACAGCTATGTTACAAAGACTTTACCTTTTCTTGCTTTCTTGAAGAGGCTCAGAAATCATCAGTACAGATTATCTTCCACAAGGCAGAGTAGATTCTTCAAAGAAATGTATCATGCTTTTTCACAATGTGTTTAGGGGGAATAACTGGAAGGAATGGTGTTAAACATGAGTTTATTCTACAGTGTAAGTGTTTCATGTATTGGTTTCCTCTGACTTCAATGGCTTTGGACAACAGAACTGTGAAAACATGGCTATGAAAGCAAAGCTGTTAACAAGCAGCTCATCAGAAAGAGTTATAGTGATCCTTTTAACTAAATGGCAGTTGTTGACCATTAGTTACCTAACTCTGCAGTGAAAGGATAATGTTGACTTAAATTGTATTAAATTACAGGAATTCAAAATGTTTCTTTTCATGTCTGCAGTTTGTTCTCAATGTTCTTTGCTATTACTTTTTTTCACCTTAACTAAATCTTAGCTGCTTTTTCACAGGAATAATGGTAGAGAGGGACAGAACAGACCCATTTAATGAGATACATCTTACAGCACATGACACAGTGAGTATGTGAACACCAAGACGCTCTGAATTGCATTTGTTTTTTCTTGTTTTACACATGGACTTCAGACTGAGAAACCTCAATGTCTCAGCAGTTTATAACTTTTCAAGTCTGATATAATTAGAAATCCAATTGTTAGAGGGGGAGAGAGAGAGAATCCAGGAGATTCATTCTCTACAATTTGCTTTCATCTTCTAAGTATGATTTTTCTGACATTTGGTTTCCTATCCGTTTGTAGTGTAGGGACATGAATTTTCCTGCACTGGAGTATTCATCAGGCAGCAAACTATGGCATACCACAAATTCACTTCCTCTATCTGAATTATTATGATTTCAATAAGCTCATAATGTAGCAGTCCACTTTTTAAAGTCCACTTTTTGAAGCATCAGCTTTTGATCACTTGATGACGCCTGAAATAGATGAAATCTCCTTTCACTGCAATTTGCATATAGACAAGTCCCATCCAGTACCGTGACACCCTTATTCCTCAATTTGTTCTCGTGCTAACAAAAGCAGATGGAAGTAGACAAGGTAGTGTGGTTTTGTGGAAAACCTATTTATAAGGAACAATTTTTTTCTTCTCTTTTTTTTTTTTTTTACCCAAGCCTGTTTTTTGGTCAAAAGTTTTATTATGTACAAACAAATCTGTTTACTGTTCAAAATCTGAGAAACAGAAGAACAATGAACTGAAAAAAATAGTTAAGCAACTCACCAAAAAAAAAAATTGGAAAAAAAGAATTTTTTTGTTCAATCAATCAAACATATTTCAGTGAATTTAATTAGTTAAACTGGCATCTTTCAACTTTTACATATTTCCCTATATTTATTATGACTTTTAAATGCTTATTCTCTGCCAAATTATTCATAGCAGGTTTAGAGAACAAATTCTGTCATTATTTTTTATGTAAAATGTTTAGAGGGAAAGGACTGAAGAAATACTGGGGGAATATAGAAGTACCTGCTTGCTTGGAGATTTATTTTTTTAACTAATGAAAGAATCATGTTATAAATTGGCAGTTGAATGAAGCACAAAAAAAATATTGCAGATTGTCACTGTTTCCAGCAATTTATATTTCCAAGGTAGAACATTTACATTTGCTTTACTTCTTGCCCTACGTTTGAATCCCACACAGACACTAATAGTGACCTCAAGAGACTTTAGTCATGCTGCAGGCCAGAAGATTCTTGCTAATACCACATAATGGTTTGGCACTGTCTAACAACTCAACTAAGCAATGTTTCCTCCCAAATGGGCAACCTCTATAAAGGGTGAGGCCCTTACCTGGTTTACTGAAATCTGGGAGTTCACTTCTAATTAGAGCTGACAAAAGCTTGACACAATCAGGGGCACCGAGAACTGAAATGCAGTTTCTTGAGCATAACAATGCCTCCAGTTCTTTCCTTTTAACATCATTTAGAACCCTGAGGATAACAACTGAATGTGAGGGAAGGATAATATGATCAAAAAGATGGAATCCTCCAAAGTCATTATTTGTGGCATGAACCAGGTTTTAACAAAAGTAAATTTCAGGCACTGATACAGTAACAGTAGAAATGAGTACAGTTTAATAAAACTGAGGAAATACTAGACTGATTGTTACTAATGCAACCTTCAATTTAAATAAGACTAATTTTCTAAATATTTTAGAAGCGTAAAGGAAAGAAGTCAATACATAGCTGTAGTTTGGAAGTAGCAAATGCACCGTTTCTTTCAAGTTATTTATAAAACTATACAAAATATAGAGACAGTCATGTATTTATGGTGGGTGGAAATTGTCAGTTACCTTTTCTAAGACCTTGGTTTAGTGCTGAAAAGTGAAATATTTTAACCTTCTGCAGTTGTTAAATGAAAACTATTGTGTCAAGACAGTCATTGTCAGTAAGCACTAGCTGACCTGCTTGAGCAGAAGACTAGATGATCTCAAAAGATGCCTTCCAGACTCAACACTTCTGTGAATAAATAAATGTAGTGAAAGTAGGTCAGGGAGCTAAGGAACTTATCCTTAAATTCAGCATTATGTCTCTAGGTTTGATCTAAAATGAAGATGTATTTGATATTCACAGGTTACTTGTACGGTTGCCCACAAAGTAAACCCAACATACTCAGCTGGATGCATGATGGGCATGAGGTATTTACTTCTCCTGACAGGAGTAGAGGTTGCCAACAGTTGAAGCTACTCTGGAGAGCCATATGTGAATCGATATGCAAGCTCAAGGAAAGGTCATGATGTACCATGGACTCGCTGCTACCAGTATGCAAACAGACAGGTTGGTTTCTAGCAATGTTTTCGTACAGGTGCCCAAAGATTTTAAGGTATCAGCAGTTAGCTGAAAATAACGTTTGAGTCAAATTTATTGCCAATAAGGGTAGTATGATGCAGTAGGGAAGAAATTGCTGGAATAGATTGCCATGCTAGTACTCCCTAACAACTGTGTTAAGGTATAGGTAATTGAACTCAGTTTTACTTCTAAATGCATAGATAGAAGCGTGAGATAAATCTATTTGATAAGTGCTGTGGGACATTCTTGCTGGACTAGAACTTATCAAAATTAAAATGTATTGCTTTAGAAACATAATGCAATGTAAAAAGGAAATGTAATGAGTAATCTCAAAAAAATAAGTGGTTTGCATTCATATATGGGTGACATGACCAAATGTCAAATATGAGGCACATGCTTTCAACCACATCACATATGTAGTTCAGCACAGCAGTAGAGAAGCAAACAGAGGCCAGAAGAACCTCTTAAATATTGAGGTTAATTCTCTGTAATAGCAAGCAGCTGTAAAATATACATCAAGCTCAGAACAGTCCATGGTACTATATTACTTGTGGATTTTTTCAAGCATGTCTTCTGTATTATTTACAGACCAGAACAAGAAGTTCAGTGTTTGGATTGATGCAGTGAGAAGTACAGTTTTTGACATTCTCAGTAGAGGACTTTTATATCTGTAATCCTTTGTTGAAGGAAAACAGAAGCTATTCTCTGAATACAATTCAAAACATTCTTTTGTTCAGCAGGCAAAAATACAACCATTTAACAGATGGATATAGTAACCATAATAGGATTTACTCCATGGAGAAAGCAGAATGTCCTAGTCCTAGTGAGCCAATTAGTCTATCTTCAATTATTCTGTGTCTCAGAGGAAGACTGTTGATTCAGGAATCCACTTCCCACTTGAGATTATTTAACTTCAGACCATTTTCTAAAGTTTGACCATTCCATCAAACTCCTTTAAGACTAACTGCTATTATAGGATTATATACCATTGTGGGAAATTTATTATTTCTATCTGTGCACAACTCTTCTATTCCAATTGTAAATGCGCTTCATGGTAGTAAAAAAAACCAAACCAAAACAACAAAAAAACTCCCAAAATATTCTGCAGTGCATGAAAAGTGAATATATTGTTTCTCTGACCAACTGGCATGCAAAAAAAGAACCAGGGTGGAAAAATGAGAGACTTTATCATAACAGAATAAAGGCACCTCCCAAAAATTCTCACCCCTTGGCTGTAGGGCAAATGCACAAAAACATCTATAGGTATATGTCAGGTGAATCTGAGTCAGTGTCTCTTACCAGTAGAGAGTGAAAGAGAGAAAGAATACCCTCTGAATCAATATTTAGAAGTACACAATACTGAAATGAAGGAAAGCAAGTGCTCACACGCACTTAAGGATATATACACACAAGCTGTTAAAAAGTGTTCCTTATTAATTTACTTGTCTTGATTCCCTCACCCTTCCCTGTTATGCTTCACTCTCCAACTTGGCAACTTAGCACTTGCTCTTGCCAAGCTTCCCTTTTCCTTCCATTTTAATCCTTCATCTGGTAGCTCTGGGCTTGCCTAGGATTTAACCTTATAAATATCTTTGATTCGTGCATTTAGGTTTGACAAATCTTTGCAGAACCTCTCTATTGACAACTTAGATTTTCACATTGAGGCTCTTTTTCCAAGAGTAAATAGAATATTTTTTCCCCTGGAAATAAAATTTTAAGTTCCAAATACAGATGCAGAGTTATATATGTGCTAAAGAAAAAACCAAAACAAACAAACCATAAATGAAAAATGCTTGGTACCTCTAAGGATAGTCTTTTCTTTACTACAAAATGGCATGATGCCACTTGACTGCATAATATTTTTAAATATCCTGGACTTCTTCAGTGTATTAAATATTTTGTCATTCTATAAAATGTAATTCTTCATCATAATAAGTTATTAATTTGTTTCCAACATACAAACTGCTAAGAAATGTAGGCATTTAGAGGATAAAAGGAGAGATTAACTATTAATGCAATGTGTCATCAATATTTGACACCCTACTTAGCATGACCATTATCTACTACAATCTACAGAAAATATTCTTCTTGCTTCCACTGTATTGCTAGAGTGCCATATGGCCATGCTTGTTTTTCTTCAAATAATTTTTACATAAACAGCTGGTGAGCTGTTTTCTTTGTAACATGGCACATATTTTTTAAGACAGTTAGGAAAGACTGATGTAACACTAGTATCTGCAATGCTTTTCATGGCAGGGTTGTAAGGAATCTCATATGTATTATTCAAAAATTCCGAGTTCATTCTGTGTTTCTGTTGCTTTGGGGGGAGCTTTTTTTTCTTTTAAGTGACTGCTTAGCAAAGAGATTACATTTTCCCACTTTCTGCTGATATAATCTTTGAAATAAAAGTTGGTGTTGATGAAAGCTTAATCACACAAAAGACAGTCAAATTATAAAGTCTTGTGGAAGCTCTTTAATATTAATTTGATTAAAATTGGAGTTCAGTTGACCTAGAATTTGACCTCTGTCACCTTAGATAAAGGTAAATCTGAGCTGGTTGGCTGCACAGGGATTATTTCACTTATGTGGTAACCAATTTATTTAATTTAATGTTTTATTTTATGCAATTCTGAGGGAATAGTACAGTATAAACATTAACAAAAGCTAAGTTAAAGTTGGATTTCAAATCACTTCCTTAGCTGTCAAGGATGCTTTCTCAAGACTACGCACCAAAGCCTATTTCAGCCAGTGATATTAGTTTGCAATGAGCTTTATGTGAAATTTAATTTTCCCAACACATTTACCTGAAAAGTTTTGCACCATTCCTGCCCCTCACTTGGAAATAAAGAGAAAATATAACAATCTTTATTTTTATAAAAAACATATAAATAAAGAAAATTCAAAACTTCTAGAAACATGACTAAGGGATGAGGAAGTGCTTTACAGATTTACTTTTAAAGGCTTTCTGTTTTCACAAGTATGAGGAGTGATAAATGTTTCATATGTTTTACTAGTGGCCAAAATAAGTATTTGTGAAGGAAATATACAACACGTAGTAGTTGGCAACTATTTGAAACAACTTATTGAAATGTGTGGGGAGTGTAAAATTTAAAGTGAGTCAAATGTTGTAAGAAACATAGGATCAGTTTCCCTGCCTTGTGTCATAATGTCACATGAGATTCACATGAGATCAGAAAGATTTCTGGTAAAACACAGCAATAGGAATACACTGAAGTAATTACTCAAGAGCAGGTGAGTGAGAACCTATAATAAATTCCTCAGCTCGTGGATCCGATACTTGATTTTCTATTTTCTAAGTAGGTTTTCCTCTATGTTTCTAGAGACATTATCTGCAGATTAAAGCAGTAAACTGATGGATAAATTTGCATGCTCTTGAATTCTACATGGGAATAGCAAAAACTCCTGAGAATAAATTTAATTGCTTACTAAAACAAGTAAATTTTAAAAAAGATTGGTACTTTTTGTGGAATACTTAGAAATCCCTGTTAGGCTCATCCTTGGTTTGTTTGGGTTTGTTTTTTTTTTTTTTTTTTGTCTATGGACTATCTGCTGCTGCTACTTGAAGCAATTTCTCATCATAAAACCATTTCAAGAATTAATAATTAATTATTTCCAAATTTAATCTTTTTTAGATATCATCAGAGACAGACTAAAAATGCTTCAGACCTGCTTAGGCTGATATGAACAGAAGTTTTTCAACAGTTAGCTAAAATGAATGAAAGAATGAAAATTTTTTAATTCCAGAGAGGAAAAGTAAATGTCCTCACCACTATTCTTATTCATTCTGCTTCAAATCCATCAAGCAACCCAGTAAACCCTGCTGCACAGAGATCCATATCACTTTTTGCCTGTCAAAGAAACTGTGATTTTCTCTAGACTGGATCCTGAAGCAGTCTACTATCTCTGTTACCAGATGCCAAGCAACTGGTAGACAGAAAGAAACCAATCTCCCAGATCTCTGTTTGCCCCAAACTTCTACCAAATGGAAGAGGCTACAAGTGGCCCATCTCTCCAGCCTCATGGATTCCCAAGAAAGTACAGGGATATGAAAGAAAAGAATGAACACCCGGAATGACAGAGAATCTTAGCAGCAGGATGTGACACAGACCCAAATGGACCTTCTGCTCAATGGGTAAGAGTTTGCAAGTTCAGAGCATAAGGGGGCTGAAGATGCCAACTGCTTACTCGACACAAATGTTCCAATTTTCTCTATTGTTGCAGAACATTGTCATAACCGCTCAGTGTAATTGTTTTGTCCCATAAAACTGAATATATTTGGTAATCTGTTGGCCTATTTTCTTCTTTTTCTTTTGTTTCCAAATTACTTATTAGATATTTGCTATATTTTCTTATTGAAATGGTGCAGTAATACTGCCTTAGAGTGTTAATAATGTTTTTGTGGGAGACTGCTTTGCATTGTTAAAACTGCCTTTTATGACTCTGCAACTGTTTTAATCTGAAACTCCATTTTAACTTGTGTTTGTAAAACATTGGCATTACTACTTCTGTTATACCACACCATTTATGAAAGACTTAGCACTCAACGGATCAAGACTCTAGCAAACAGTTTATTACAGCAATAATAATAATAAATAAATGAATAAACAAACAAAATATTTCTTAAATAATGGAAAATAATGGCAATAAATGTTTGTTGAGGGATTTAGTGAATACAGGCAAGCTGAAGAAGTCTCTAAATATTGAATTTTAGACCAGATGTGATTTGTATCCCTATAAAGCTATTTATTTTGGAAAATAAGGAATATTTAAACTTTGAACAGCTGCTGTATCTATATAAGGTGTTATATTTTAATAGTTAAGAAGTATTTAGTTTCCTTGAGTCTCTTAGTTAAAGCTGAATTGCTACTGTAAAAATTAGGAAAAAAAGGAGGAGGTGAGGGAAAGCTTCAGAAACTCTTTAGCTTCAATTTTGATTAGGAAATATGTATTTTAAATGATCCTTTAAATGTATCTACTCTTACAAGCCTGTAAACATTCACCTTTTTAACAAGATGCATTCACTTGAATAAATATTTTGACACATCAGTCAGACATTGATTAAATTCGTTCTCTATATCATCATCTAAATACTTCGCTGAAATAGGCCAAAGTAATTACATCTTCCACACAGTAAATTCTCATTTAATTCCAATACTAAAGGAAAAAAAATAATTGTCATTGAGTTGCAAAATCTGAAGTCAAGGTAAAGATTAAAACACTCATTACTGAGCTCATCTTCTCTAACCTTGCACTAGTAGACATTGGAATTGCTGCAATTTAACTTGACTTGAAAAGAGCTCTGACTTTTATAAGGAACAATACATACCTGTGAGAAAAAAATTACATTTTCAGAGACAAATAAAACTGTTCCCTCAATATATAAGTGAGACATTTATTCGCATTTTTTGTTGTGTGGTAAAACTTCAGGAAAAGTAGAAGTTCAAATCATGCAAACAGACACAGAGGTATACATATGTGATATGATTAAAGATAATAAACCTCACTATTTTGTCTCCAAGAACATTTCATGACCACAGTTTAGAGGGGTTTTTATATTCATGAAACAGATATTTATCACAGGCCTTTGCATTTGGTCAGAGGTCAGAATAAGTTTATGAAACCATGTCTAAGAACATGTTCCATGTCCCTTAAACATTTGAGAACATTTAAGACACCTGAATCCATCCAAGATGGTGGTTTAGATCTGGTCTTGATAGGAGTATTCTCCTGTCCAATAGCTTTAAAAATAAATAAATTGAATATTAAGATATGTAAATTTCTACAGTAAAGAAAACAGGTTGCAAAAAAGTTTCATGGTCTTATTAAAAAGTAACTAAAATTTTTTATATTCTGAAAATTTACATCAGATTTAATCATTTAAATCCAAATTTAAATCTTACTGATGTTCAAAAAAATTAGAGTTAACCAATTTTACCTCAGAATGTTTCAATCTGTACATGTTTTACTTACACCATATGTTTTTATAGCTGAAAGATAGTCAAGATTTTATCAATGTTATAACAGAAAATGAAGTTCTTTCAGCCTATTACACAGTAGGAAGCCAGGTTTCTAAAGACTAATCAAAGCAGAGTTTCACATTAAAAAGGTCAGACTATTTGGGTACATTAAATATAAATTCACGTGTGATATAGTGAAAATCACCAGGTATTCTAAACTTTACAGAAATGGAGAAGTAACAAGATAATTAAAGTAATAGCACAGGAAGACTCTTGGATCTACTTGCGAAATGTGACATTCCTTTTCACATGCCTCATGGCCAAAATGGGTTTTTATTCAAGGGGTTCTACTACAACAGAGTGTCTTTTGCTGTTGAGCAGACCACACTAAACAGGCTCACACTGGCACCTTCACCACAGGTACCCATGGCCGGCACTTCAGCTTCCAGTGTGCTTCACATGAGCTTCTTCGAGAGCCCAGAGCAGCAGCTTTGGAGGCAATGGCAGTGAAAGCAATGGCTGTGTGCACATTGCAGCATGGATCAGAAGTGAACATCCCCAGACCTTCTGAAGAAGAAATCCAACAAACTCCACATTAAAATGCTAGGTTGTCTTTTTTTTTACAAACCCTTAACTCTTAAAAGGGGACTTATGAGCATTTACATTTTCAACATTGGTACCTCTACTACTTACACCAGTAGGTTTCTTGAAATAAACAGAGGATCCTTGAAAAATATGTGAAATGGGCAAGTAAAAATTTCAGATAGGCTTGTGAAAACCAAAAGAAGAGCAGAACCCACTTCTTCTTAATGAGAAGTATTCCTTCTTTTCTTCCTCTTAGTGAGTAGTATTCCTTCTCAGTCACTTTGTGAGCATGATGTGTGGAAGATAAACCTTAGGGTACTACTATGGGGTGATTTGAGACAGGACTGGCCCTGCAGTCCTACTATGCCTTTCACAGATTTCTGAAAACTCTTATTTGTAATTTACTTTTTTAGTATACGTGTATAAAACAACAGGTTAGGGAAACATTCTCTGAATTTAGGAATATTATGTCTGCAGGATCACCTCACTACTGTATTCAAGAGTCAAAACGGCTGGAAAAGATTTTCCTTATGGATGAGTATTGATTCAACTGAATTAAATAGTCAAAGAAGCTGGAAACAACTGCACCAGAAACCAACATGAACTATATGATTAACTCTTGGTACATCCTCCTGTCCATGCTATTTTGGGCAGAAGTTGTCCCCTTTTCACAGACCTGGAACACCTCCAGATGTTTTGGGGACTATTCCGCAAGGCTTACTAGAGAAAAAAGCAACAGTCAAGCCACATTTGATTTCAATTACACAGTTGTAAGTCTAGAACTCTTTATGCTTTTCAACCAATTTAAGTTTATTTGAGAATGCAGAAGAACATTGTGGTTTTACGTCAGACAAAGGAGTTATTTAATAAAATCACTCATCTCAGAAATAGCCTATCAAAACAACAACAACAACAAAAAAAGACCAGGAATTAAATGAATAAAAATTAGAATACAAGACTGTATAAATCATGTAAGAATAGAAACTGAAGGCATTTTTACTTCAATTTCATGCTCACAAAAAAAGGGAAGGATTTAACTTTCCTAGAAGGAGCAATAGAGTTTTCAACAAAAATGTCCACTTTCTTTATTGTCAAGATTGGTTTGTATTTTGTGAGTAATAGTATTTTTCATTTCTGTCTCCACATTTATTTTTTTTCTGCAAAAAAGGTTAACTATCTAAACAGTAACTCTTACTAATATATGCAGGAAAGCAGAGAACTAAAGTTGTAGTTGGCCATAAAATTTAAGAAAGCTTTTGTTTTATACAACATCTTTCATCTACACCATGTTTCAAGATAGGTTGTGCAATTGTCAATCTAAATAATATTAATTGGAAGTTATATTGGGATTGAAATTGCAAGGAAGAAGGGAGATTCTTACAAGGGCAATTTTCAAAGGCAGAAAGGCAGGTAAGAAATGTAAAAACATTGTTCCATATTTTATGTTCTGCATAAAAAGAGAGCATTGGGAATAGGTAAAAAAGGACAGTATGTCAGATGTAGGCAGTTGTAGTTAGTGTCTTTCGAAGCAGATGGCACACTTCTTGAAAGTACAATATTAATTTTTAAAAAAATCATGCAGCAGTGATCCCATTCTCCTTGACTCCAGCATAATTCCCCAAGGATACATGGACTTGAGAGATTTTCTTATATAGATTCACTAATTGTGGTTGTAGATTAGTCATTGAAAGTTTACAACAGAGATTAAATGAATGGATGGAGTGAGCTCAGAGTTCATTCCTAGGCATCTAAGAAAAAATAACTGAAATTAAGCATCAATTATGCCAGGCTATAATAAAGAAAGATGTCAAACACAGACATATTTTTAGGGGAATCCTTCATATCCAGAGTAAAACAGACATCAATTTATTGCCACCTAGTGTACCTGCAGTAATCAGAAATTTGATTGTTTTTCCTCTGGCCAAAGCCTTACCAATGTATGCATTTCTTGTGCAGAAAGCTGTGCACATCAGTATATGTGGATCAAGGGAACGGGGTGGTGAGAACCAATTATGCAGGCTTCTCAAGGACTTTTTTGTTAGAGTACCATGGATCTCAGCTTACACCCATGGAATAAATTTCTATTTGTAGCTAGAATTGGGTATAATTTTGGAACACCCTGTCTTGCCTAGTTTCATCTGAAAGGAATTCAGTTCACAAGCTTCATGACTGTCCCATAGTGTAAAAAAGTGCAGAGCAAGTGGAATGATCTGGAGAGTTGATTCAAAAGCTTATTCCTGATCTGTACTAAAATATCAAAGCAGGTGCAGTCACATAATACCACATGGTATTTTTCTCATATACATAATTTTTATCACATATGTAGGTTTACACCAGTATTGATACAGGTTGGGGGATGAAGGGACTGAGAGTAGTTTCTCTATGAAGGACTTGGGGGTAGTGGTGGATGAGAGGCACGACATGAGCCAGCAATGTGTGTTCACAACCCAGAAAGTCAATTTTGTCCTGGGCTGCGTCAAAAGCAGTGTGGCCAGAAGGTCGAGTGAGGTGATTCTACCCCTCTGCTCCACTCTTATGAGACCCCACCCGGAGAACTGTTCGGCTCTGGGGTCCCCAACATAAGAAAAATATGGACCTGTTGCAATGGACCCAGAGAAGGGCCACAAAGATGGTTAGAGGGATGCAACACCTCTCTTATTAGGAAATCTCCAGAGAGTTGAGGCTGTTCAGTCTGGAGAAAAAAAGGCTCCAGGGAGACCTTATAGCAGCCTTTTAAGACCTAAAGGGGGTCCAAAAGTGAGCTGGAGAGGTAAGACAAAGTGGTAAGTGGTAAGATAAAGGAGAATGGCTTTAAACTGAAATAGGGCAGGTTTAGATTAAATATAAGGAAAAAGTTTTGAGGATGGTAAAACACTGGAACAGGTTGCCCAGAGAGGTGGTAGATACTCTGTCCCAGGAAACATTCAAGATGAGGCTGGATGGGGCTCTGAGCAACCTTATGGAAGATGCAGGGATGTCCACTGCAGAGAGTTTACACTAGGATTCTAGGATTCTATGATCTATGGACATTTTTTCAAGGATAGTGAGATAATTAAATAAAAACTGTTTTTATTGGGACTGAAAGGGAAGCTTTGTCTTCTTCCTCTTTTCTCTCTTTTTGAAATATGACAGATGGAAAGTAATTAATCTAATTGTGAATGTCTACAGAGAGATGCTCAGTTTTGAGCCAGACACCTCAGCTGTCTTATTCATCTTTTTGTAGTCAATGGAGAGGCACAGGGCTTTTACAGCACAAAACACATGGAGTAATTTAAATGTCTATTTTAGATTAAAATAGTCTTGCCTTATGTCTTTCTGCTGCTTATAAAGGGAATCTGAGGAGTTTCTTGTAGGTCTTAGCCCCATTTATTCAAAATAGATCAATTTAATTACATGCTAAATGTATGCAGATGTAATTACATCTTTATGAAGATACTTTACAGGTAAAAAGAAAAGAACAAATTTTTATTTCCCTTGACAGGGTTCAAACTACTCAGAGATGTGTCTTAATTATGACATCAAGAAAAAACTTTTATTAACCCGAACGGTCTTCACTTATTAATGTATAGAAATGCTCTTAGAAATCAAAGAGAAGTTGAAAAAAACAATTTTTGAAATATTTTTTATCCTGAATTTTGGTTTGGAAGTGTGAATGTGCTTCAGTTCTGATTAGGTTTGACCGCAGTCATTCTAGCGAATGGAAGAATTTATGATGAAAAGAATGGGCAACATTTAAACAATTAAAATAGAGATCTGTGCATACAGCTAAGGAGATTAAGCTGAAGGAGAGGAAGTATTGTTTGTAACAATACATAGCAACAAAAAAGTTTTTGGTTTTTGGTTGACAGGAAAGGGGGATCTAGAATTTTTTTGTAATAGAGAAGTAGATGCAAAGACTTAAATAAACAAATATGCCATCTGTGTTCGCAGTCACTCTTTTTCTGACAGAAAAACATGGGAGGAGATAGAAGCAGAATTGTACTAGAAGTGCATATGCCAGTCTGAAGGACTGCACATGGATGACAGCAGTGACTAATATTAGGTTTAAGCAAGGAGGAGACATTCCTGTCAGTTATGGAAACACTAGTCAAATGGAAGCCACTGAGTACATGTGTGCAGAACCAGTCCCTGAGCAGTCAGAAGAGATGATATAATGCAATGGGATGTCCTACTGAGACAGAAGGAAGAGAATGTGATACCTACTAATATCACAGACAAGGAAGGATACTTACATGACAGACACAAGAGGAAACTGTAAAGACCCTAGCCAAGCATTTCTTGTTTCTCTTTTAAGTCAGTACTTTATTTCTTCCTTTTTCTCTACTGGTTTTCCATTTTTTCCATATATACATAAATAAGTTTAGCTCTAAGTTAAAAGTAGAGGCTGAAAACATGTCTCTGTGAATAAACTGGAGGAAATTACAGTGATAAGGCAAAAGTTCCTGTTGAAATTGGGGGGTTGTCATTTTGGGGTACCTGTTGAAATCCTTATACACAGAAGACAAGCAGAACGATATCCTCATTTTGACAGCAGCTGATGGGTTAGAGGCAAAAACTACCTAACAGCTGCACTAGGGACAAAGAATAATATCCTAACTGCAGCAGCAAGTTATGCAACAGGTATGCACTTCCTTTTCTGCTCTCTAAAAACAGGATCATCTCTACTGCTTTCTGTCACTGTTCTGTACTTCATGCATTTATATTACCGACACTGCCCCAGGCATCAATGACAAAAAATTTATTTTGTATGGGTATATTAGGGCAAGTTTACCTATATATAGCTAAGCTATAATTGCATTCAATGAATGCAGTGAAAAATGTATATTTAGATCGTTTTTGCTTTCTATTGAAAATCTTACCAATTTTCTTCAGAATAGGTAGTGTATATCTGAAACATATACATGTATACACACACAGACAGATCTCGTTTTATTCAAAACTTGACACAGGTTGGATTTCTTGCTATCAAAAAGGAGAAAGTTTAAAGTCACGTGTGGATTTTGACCCACCACCCACTCGAGGTGGCAGAAAACATGTAGACTTGTAGAAGTCAGATAAGATCTACACAGAACAAATATTTTGCTGTGAACCAGGACGGTGTGACTGTATGATCAAGAATTAACTTATTCACAGTTTTCCATCAAACAGGAACACTTCATCATAATTAGAAGAATAAGAGTTTTCTGAGCACTTTGCATATGGGAGGGGAGCTGAATGAATAGAATTTAACCACAAAAGGAACAACAACAAAAAGAAAATATCAGTGTTATATCTAAAGGTGTGTGAATTGTTTTCTTCTCAGGACAATAAGTCTTTCCCTCCAGGTGTGGGGAAGAGGGATATTTCATATTGATGCTTAGCATAAAGAAACCCTCCACAAAGCTCAAGGAAATCTTAACTTGGAGAAATGTGTCTTAAATTCAGGGTTTGGTGCCTCAGGAGGACAAAACGGTTCATTGGGGAAAAGAAAATTCAGGCAGGAGTTCATGTACAATTCCTTCTCTACTGAAGGCAGGGTATTGTTTTTATTGCCCAAATTGCAGAGTGATTTTTCTTGTTGTTGCTCTACAACGTCCTCTGAAAATCCATCTCAGTTCAATTGTTAGATCTGGAGAAATCTGCAGAAATAAGCTACAAGATATGTTTGAAACTCCAGGATTTGGCTGAAGATACCATGGAGATCTCAGGGGTGATTTTTGCAGGTCTACTGCGGTTGGCTCACAGGATCCCTTTGCTACTAAGAGGAATTAAGAGACAATCAATGCCTAGAAACTGTGCCAGTGAAATTGCAAAAGAAGGAGACAAGCTTAGACCCTGGAAACCTTACAGAAAGGTGGAGTGTTAGGTGAAATTTGGTAATGCTCCAGGAGAAAAGTCTGGGTTACCACTTCAAACAGACACCTGTACTTGGTTCCTATAGTCTGGAAGAAAGGGGGGTGACCAGCACTTTGCATAGTAAGGTGTATTTCAAACAGCCCATCTGTAGCTTTTTAAAACTGTGAGAAATATTTTGCACACAGTGAGTTTCTGATGAATTCTAAATTGACATATTTGTTCTTGGGAAAACCACTGTGCCCCTATCTTGGCAATTTAACTGATACAGCCTCTTTGCAATCCATCCATGTAATCACAGTAAAACAGGTGAAAATTAGTGGATCAAAGTGAAATGTTCGGGAACACACAACCTATCTTTTGAGAGAAATAAAAACAAATTGCCTCCCAGATTAGCAGCAGCAGAGATAGCTGATCTTTGTATACTATCCAGTCAACCACACACAGTATTTAGCAAAGAAAATACATTTTGAAAAGAATCTCACTCTTTGAAGCATTATTTGACTATTGTTTGGTTTTAATTTCCTGAAATAAATAGCAATTACGAGTTTGAAAAATTGCCTTACCAGCATCTGCTGATGTCTTTGTACTTCTGGTTTAAAAAAAAATAAAAGGTTTTCTGGAGTGAATTTTGCATCAAATTTGCTACATAGGAATGTACTTCTAGAAAATTAGCGTCTTATAGATTTTCTATTGAGAGAAGCACTTTTACATAAGAAAAAAAAGGGTGATTTTCATTAAGGACAGAAAAGAAAAGCAAACCTTAAAGCATCTGTCTTTTGACAAAAAAGGAGAAGCAAGTAATTCAATATATTTCCAGTATATATTCAGTATCTGGTTTCTGGTTTAAATGTTTAATGTGGTATACTAAGAGTCAAGAGACAATTGTGACAACTAACATATTTCACATATTTTTAGAGTGTATGCAGGTAAGTAAAAGGGAATACACATATATATAAATACTTTACATTTTCCATTATTTAGTTTGATGTCTAAGTATGGTATATATTCATGGGAACAAAATTTTTATATCTTTTCTTTTTTAGCTTCAAAATCAGTTCTTTATGTTAATAAGTGTTAATGGCTTTTACAAATGTAAGCACCAATACTGGATAGAAAATGTATATATGAAGATTCTTTGGTAGAAAGTACCCTGCTTGCAAAACTGAAATACTTCAGAGAGAAGAGAAAAGACTGATCAATGAGAAACATTTTGAAAATTATAATACTTCTAGAAAGGTAGTACATTTTTGGCCACTTAATGTAACAAAAATAAGTAATTGCACGAATGAAGCATAGTAACAAGCTTTCTGCTGCCCACACTGTCTTCCCCCACAAGCAGACCTCCTTGTCCTCATCTTTGAAATGCAAATCAGATAAAACAGAATTTTTTAAATCCATCAACAGGATCTTCTCCAAATTACACAAAGTTCACCACCAGAAACACGATTTTTAATGTTACTTATACCCTTCTCTGCCTTTTTAAAATTCTTTTGCACTGTATCTGCTAAGATTAATAAGAAAGGAATAAGGGATTATGCTGTTTTAAAAAAAACCCAAACACAACAAACAACAAATTAAAAAACCCAAACACAACACAAACAAACAAAAACCCCTAAACAAAACAAACTTTTTTTCTACAGTCAATATCTAAGTGTGTCAGCTCCTGTTTAGATTCCTTATTCCTCCTGCTTATTATCATTTCTCTCCCCTACTGTGTAGCCTCACTGATAGTGATTCATCAACTGCTAATTACACCCAAGCTTCTTTCAGAATGCTTATTTCTATACATCTTCAGATGTGGAAAAAGTATTTAATACATTCAGAGGACTACATGGCATAAAAGTCTAATGCTGGAGCCATGTTCAATTCCCAACATAAGATGGGCTCAGGAATTCTCTTCTTTGTAAGGTCAAACTCAAGTTTTGCCTCATCCTATACTTGATTTACAGATTCCTGTTATATTTCTACTCCTTGTATAAGATCATGTCAAGCCATCAGTAGGAGAAGTGTAAAATACTACAGATTAAAAAAGAATTTAAAGCAGTATTGTCAATATTTAGAGGTTTTTTACTTCTTTCAAAATATCACTTGAAATTGTCCAATGACTTTGCCCTGAAAAGAAGTAATCTCATACTGGTATCATGACTATAAGACCATCACCTCCAAATTCTATATACAGTAAAATGTATTCATACTTTAGTAACCCCATCTTGCTTCTCACTAGTACTTATTTTCTAAATTTCTTCTGAAATTAGTTAGTACTGAAGCTCTACAAAGTGGGGGAGGGATCCTAGCTATTTCAATGGACTGCAGTAGGATCATGTGCAGTATACATATACAATGTATACTGTAAAACCCTATTTTGGTGGAACCCATAGATGTTATGATGACATAATGGAAGGGTGACAGATGTGTAGTTTTAATTCTAATGACTCCTTCCTTTTCTTGGTAAAGAGGAAGTATTAAACATCTGTGAAGAGAAATTAGAATTCTATATGAAGAAATTTAAAAAAAAAGATTTGAGGTAATTTTGCGTTAACATTCAATGGAGCAATAGTTTGTAAAAATTCAGAACAAATTAAGATTATTCAGTTACTTACAAAATTGAAGAAATCTTCAGAGATTCAGAAAAACTTGGCAGCATCTACAACTGGGATGTAAGAAACTACAGGACATTTAAAATCAATAAAGAGTTTACATTTTCTGTACCTTCATGTGGAAATCATTACAGTGTTATTTTTGTAATGCAAGACAGTGGCAACTAAGGAAAATAATTTAAATACAGAAAGAAAATTCAACCATTATAATTAAACATAAAGGAGTGTTGAAGAGAACATGCCACTTTAGCGCAAAATCAAAGTATGTTTGCTAATTATTAGAAATATAAAGAAAGTGGGGTGCATTTATATCTTTTTTTATTTGTGCTTCTTGGCCTGTTACATCCTACACTGAGCTAGTAATTAGTACCAGAAGTCAATACATATGCTTGAAAACCTACTCATGTAAACTAAAAATAGAAACTGCAACTTTGCTTCTTTAGTGATATTTAGAAGTTTCTGGTAATAATGTTAGCAGCTGGGATAGGGAATGAAAATTCATAGGGGAAAAAAAACTTAAGAATTAAAAAGATATTCTCTAGGAAACTATTCATCATCAAATAATGCTGTAGCAATGGTGATGGTTCGTGTTTGTTTTCCCTTATTGCTTTCTCCACGCAAAAAATCTAGACTTATCCCTTCTGAAAACTGATAAAAATCATCAGTCTCTGATATTAATTACAGCCAAAATTTTGTTATTGCCTGTTATTACAAATCTTGGCAGAGATATATCTCTTTGGTCTTGCAAAATTCAGGTTTTTCTTGTTCCCACTGCACATACAGGAAATTAACTGCATGAAGGCTGCAATGGATCATTTAGTTATTCTGAAGTAAAATAATTTACTTTTTGCTCAGAATATGCATATATATACTAGGTATAAAAATACTTGGTTTCAGTTGTGTCTTCTGAGATAGCCTAACATCAGGAATTTTGGGTGCCTGTATTTGACAACAGAGTTCAATGGCTATTTTAGACTTCAAACTAAGTGTTAGATTTCATTAATCTTGGGGAAATGAGCTTATGTCTTCCTCATTCCTAAAATCTGATCAAATCTCCATGCTTTTCTTCTGAGGTAACACTCCTCCTCTCCTAATGAAGTAGAATAAATATGAGAAAACAGGAAATTTCAAACAGAATATAGAGAAGTCTGACTCTATCCCAGCTCTTGGCATAACTACCTATGCTGAGTTCTCCATCTACACTAGTAGATAATTACATGCATTATTTTTTTTTCTTAAAGAAAATAATCCCTTATCCTGGGTTTGAATTTATATATAAAAGAATTAGGTGAGTTGGGAAAGTGGGGAGAAATATTTCTCAGGACAGAATGGGTTCTGTGAATGTAGTTCCCAATTTAGGCAAATGTAGGAGCAACAGTTCCCACTCTTCAGATTTTAATAAGTGATTTGAGCCTTACTGCCTTTTTTTAGTCTCATTACCTAAAAAGTAATAATCAGTTTGCTAAAAACTGTGAATTATTTACATATGTAAGGAATTACATTGCTTAGTTTATATTTAACTGTTTCAGCTTATGTATATTTAATGTTGAGAAAAGGTGACTTAAAAAAGTTATTTAAGAAATATTTTTGTGGGGATTTTTATCAAATTATTTCTGAAAGGAAACTGTATTCTAACTAACAATGCAGATAAACAATCTAACATTTGATTTATGTTTTTCAATAAAACTTAAAAATGCTGTATACAAACTGAATGAAAAATGCATTTGTTTTTAAAAAAATACCTGAAGTACTTAAAATAAAATATTAATGTCTTAATTTTTTTCTGACATAGTTGGGTTATTTTCAGTTTTATCAACACATAATTATACAAATCTCAGGTCTCAACATTTTTAACCTACTTTTTATCTGTGAATCAGGAAAGGAAAGCAAGCTTTCATTTTCTGTCTGTTAAAAAGTTTAAAGCTAAAAGGAAGCAAAGATCATGTCTTTATCTGAAGAACAGTCTACAGCTTTCAAAAGTTGGATTGTGTAGGCAATGATATTCTTAATCTACAGGTCTTATTTCTTCAAAACTGTGGTGGCTTACATGAGTTTCTTGAATAATGTTTTTGTTAAATTTAAGGTTTTACCAAGGTCTTTAGAATAATTCTATACCAAAATACAGCTTGTAATTTTTTCTTTATCTTGACATTTTTGTTGTTTTCTCTGTTGTTTTGTGAGGTTTTTTTTAACAAGAAAGCATGTGTTTAATTGAATAAAAAAAACAGTTTAAAGGGTTTTGTTTGTATTCCTATACATTGCGTTAATTTTGGCTCTTGATTAGGAATATTCACATCGATGAATATGTATTTTTTTATATTCTGCTATCTTCACTTTTCCATTCTGTGAAGCATTTTCTATTGAATGTAAATAATAGAAAAGAAATGCAGAGAGTAAAACATGAATTTAACTACTTGTGAAATAAATACCCTGAATTTGCAGAAATCCTGTTGCTATTGCATCACAGCAGTGAATAAGTTTATTTTCTCCCAGAATATGGCATCTGGATCAAAATAAGCTGATGTAGGTAAAAAAAAAAAAAAGGCTTACAATTTTAGACACCTTGTAAATCCATATTGCTTCTGAGCGCCAGTCTGACTATAAATGTGGAGATGGGTAACACTGGAGAACTTCAGGTTTGAGCCCTGCTGTTCACTACAAAGTCCTGCCATCTGCACTGCAAATATTGGAATGGAGTGTGTAAGACTCTTCTTGGATGTGCAGAGATGCAACTGACTGTGAGGGAGAAGCACAGGGAGATGTGGCACAACTCTGTGACATGATGTGTGCCAAAGCAAACCTCACACCACTGAAAACCAAGCCACAGATTTCATGGTTGGAACAACTTCAGAGCAGCATACAGGTTTTATCCACTCAGCTCTACATATTGGAGTTTTCTAAGATTTTGAAATGCTTTGGACCACTTACACATCTTCAGTTTTTAGACAGAATATATATTACCTTCAGTCACTTCAGAAACAAATTTACTTCTACATGCTGTGAAAAAGAAGAATCAGAAGAGTAGGGTTTTGCTGTGAAGAAATTAATTCTTTTCCCTTTATCTGTCTTACTGATGGTACAGATGAATAATCAGCTAACCCTGAGTCCTGTCCCTTACTAATATTAAAATAATATCAGGGTTTCATGGAAATTCAGTGACAGAGTAATTTAAATATTCTTCTTGCCTTCACACCATGGATTATGTATCTTGACTACAACCAGATCCCAACACTAGGCTTCCCTAAAATGAGATAGCTATCCTACAGTCATTGCAGCACCTTTAGAAAAACACGGCTTTCTTTCCAATAACTGCTCTGTAATGTGCTGTGAGTGCACACTTAACCACAATGAAGGTAAGAGTGGTCACCTAAAACTCCTGTGTCCTTTTTGAAGGTCTTTTGACCTTATAAAACAAGAATTTCAGCAAAGATCCCAGCCTTTCCAGTCTTTTTCATTAGCCATACCACCAAGACTGACAGTTGCCTGTCCTCATTCTCAGCTAAATGATCTAGATAGAAGAACACAACAGATCTTTCAGAGTGAGTTTCAAAAACATCAGTGGTTTAAAATTTTCTTGAGTCCTGTAAGCCTTTGCCTCTTATTTTCTTTGTGATCATCCATTGAAATTCATGATTTCTGGCCTTTCTCAAATTAGATCTGCTAAATCTTTCTTTTGAGTGTGTCTAAAGTAAGAAAACTTTCTTAAACTTATATTTCTTGTGAGTCCACATAATTCCCAAACTCTTCTGCTTCTGTATGTGAGGAGCACAACTGCCAAATTTCTTTCCCAAACTGTCTCCCAGGCATAAGCAGTAAAGGTAGATGTAAAAGACAGGTACTGTGTATTTCCATACTCAGTAGTGGTAGCACATTTTCCTTGCAGTTAATGGGAATGTATGTCAGGTCAGTCAATTTAGATCATGATTAGAGACATGGCAGGGACCACAGCTGAAGAGTCATCGAATATGATATAATAATCATTGTATCTCATTTACCAAAGAGCAAATGTCTTACATTTTCTACGTGTGCTATAGCTGACGCTGCCCTGAGCTGTCATAGGAGCATTAGGAAGTCTTGGTGTTAATCTGGTAATTACTAAATCAGGTGCACTGTCATAGCAAGGACCTGAGGAGAGGAGCATTAGTGAGAGAAAGGGAGGGAAAAGGTAGATATTATCTTTGAAAACAAAAGGAAGAGGGAATGAGGATATTCCTCTGACCATAGCTGCAGGCAGAGCCCCTTCCACAGAAATGCCTATGGCAGGGGGGTTGGAACTAAAGGTTCTGTAAGGTCCCCTCAAACCCAAACTGTTCTATAATTTTATGATTGTATGAGAAGATTCGTCTGTAAGCAATTCTCCTACCTTGTACATCAGCACATATAGACCTTTGATACAACAATGAATAAGAAAAATAGATATCCTGGCTATGGGCAGCTTCTCCAAAGAGGAAATCTTTATAAGGATTAATTTCCAATGAAGAGTTGGAAAAAAACCCCAAAACAACAAGTTATTCCTTAATGGAATGTGTATTCTTACATGTGGAAAGGTGGCATGGGCATTCAGAGGCTGTCCAGGTCAGAGTACAGGAATCATAAAGGCTGGTGATTTGTGTTTTGTCATATCCGTATGTAGCACCCCAACCTGTACTCATGAAAATTCCAGGCATATTCAGAGAAAAAGACAGTACATGGAGTTTGTTTTCAAAGGTACTTACAGAATGGTAAAAAATGATTACAAGTTTTGCATTTTAATGAAATTTTTATTTTTTTCAATTTGTGGAAGGGTAGATTAAATGAAGGTGCATTGGTTTTGGCAATTTGATTGCAGCAATGTCTTTGACCAGAGGAAAAATTAGGTAAAAATTTTTTGTTTTGGTTTGGGTTTTTTTTACCTCCTATAACTCTTGTCTTCTATAGTAAAAATATAAAACACGGGTATGTACTGAATAGTTCTATTAAATTTCTTCAATCAGTAACAGGGACTTAATGTCCTTTATTGCTGAATTTTTTTTTCTTCTGTTACTATAATCAAGCTATTGAAATTTTAATTATAGTTTCATTAGCATGACTATAGTTTAGATCTGTCAGTTTTTCCATTTAATAAATCCGTATCTATATATGTGCCCCATTTTTTACCAGGCTCTACAATTCAGCCAATAAAATTACTTCAGATAGAAATTTCAAGTGAGATTTTTTTTCCCTGTCTTTTGCAATTCTTGAAATTTCATCATTTTG
Source organism: Manacus candei (assembly GCF_025592945.1). Lineage (NCBI taxonomy): Eukaryota > Metazoa > Chordata > Aves > Passeriformes > Pipridae > Manacus > Manacus candei. The sequence continues at coordinate 1,883,193 of NW_026138089.1, read as the reverse complement.
AGCTTGATTCCATATATTCTGGACATTTTTAACATGAAGAACACAGCTTTTAAAATTAAATTAAAGCCTCCACATTTTCAGTCTGTTCAAATGATTGTGTCATTCTAACATAGTTTTAAGCTAATTAATATCAAGTATTTTTTGTTGAGAAAGAATTTTCTCATTCTAATTAAAAACTTGGTATCAAAAAGTAAATGCACTTCAAGTAATCAACACATTACTTCATTTTGAAAAGTTCATCGTGATTATTAGTGAATCAGATGCGTGCTTGTGGGTAGCAGTGACCTTAACAGAACAGAGGTGTCAATGCAGTAGCATAAAGGATGACAAAATCCCTTATATTGAAGAACTTCCAAAGAATCTTTGCAGTCATTGCATTAGCAAAAAAAAAAAAAACACAAACAACCAAACAAAACCAAAAACAAACAAACAAAAACGACAACAAAACCAAAAAACCAACCAACAAACAAACAAACAAAAAAACCCACAAAAACACACAAACCAAAAAGAACCCAACCCAAAACCATAAGACCATGATTGAAATTGCTGTAGTTTACTAGTAGTGTCACTCATCACAGTCAGTGAATGTAAAAGTCTTCTCACACCTCATCCTGACACTATATCAAAGCCTGGGCAAAGTCAGTTGCTGAATTAGAATTAAAGACAATGGAGTCTGCAACTTGAAAAGGGGGTTCCTGCTTAAATTTAAGGTAAAAATAAATCTGATAATAAAAATGTCAATTTTTATTTGGAAGCTGGGAAAACTCTGGGGAAAATGTTATATTCAGCGCTTCTCTGACATATATTATGAAAGGTGACAACCTCAACAGCTGTAGGTGGAATGTAATTAGGCTTTATTATCCCCATTTTACAGATGGTAGTCTGAGATACATAGCAATCAAAAGCTACACAATGCAAAGAGATTATAACACAGAAAGAACCCTTTTTTTTCTGGGATAAAAGAACTTTCAATGATTTTCATAAGCATTATTTGTATTTCACTGTGAAGAAAAAAAGTACCAAAGACCTTTCAGTTTTCTGGCCCTAAATCCTCCAGCAGTTTATACTCCCATTCAGGCAAATCATCTTGTTGCAACCAAACTAGAGTGTTAAAGGCACTTTAGAGGGGTCTTATGTGTTATACCATAAATGAGGTGATCAACAGGGGTTCCCTCTGGGGTCTGGGTATCCCACAGAACTGAATTCCTAAAGAGTGAGTAATTGTAAGTTCTTTTCTGTCTGGTGGATCTAGGTGTGAAAACAGGTGACTGAAGTGCTTTGTGATTCAGCCAATATGGGCAGATATGTTCTGCAATCTTAATGAGGTGATTAAGGTCTGGAAAGGAAGTGGGTGTGTTGGGCTGCATTTTTAAGGAAAGAGGGTGCTAGAGAGCACCTTGAAGTTGGACTAGACAGATATATGTAGTAGGATTTTGGTTTGAACAGGGTCTACTTGTTTGGAAAAAAAAAAGAAAAAAAAACAACAAAAACTTAAACTCATTTTAAATTATGGGAGATATAGCTGTGACTATTAACACTTAACTGTGGCATTTTGAAAGAGGAAGAAAGAATTTTTAAAACTTTGGGAGATACTCTTTCTTAGAATTTCACTACTTAAGCATTGTGTGCATCTGCCCATAGTTTTCCTGCTTGCCCCAAACAGGTGGTTTTTAGATACTCTCCGTTCTGCTTAACTTCCACAGAAATTCTTGCATTAACAGTGCTCAGTCCTAACATGTAGGGGAATAAATACTTTTTTATCATTGGATTAAGCTTGAGAAAATTTTGAGAAACAGAGCAGTGTTTAATGTCAGTTGTCTTGTATAAAGAGTTGCCTAAAAATGCCTGGTCATCTTGCAGTCACACTCAAGTCAGTTTAGGTCAGCTAAAAAATAAAAATAAAAGAAAAAGGTTTATTTACCAAATTCAATTAAAACCACTTGTTCAAAATTTTTTTCTAAAGCTACAGGCACCGCTAATAAAGAAAAATCTCTAATGTGCTGTTTTAAGATCATACCTTAAAATTTCCTTTCCTTCTAGATTTACTTGAACTTCTACTAAATGTTTAATCTAAATTATATTAATTCTGTTTTCTGACAATTTGACGAGTAAGCCAACATGTCTGAAGAGGCAAACTTGTTCAATCTCCTCCTCAGATGTTTAAGACTCCACTTACCATTTGGAGGTACTCAAGCAGGAGGTCTAATCCACTAATTCCAAGGATTTTTTCTCTTTTGTTCCCAAAGTTCAGCACTCCCCTTCTTTTTCCTAATTCCTCTTCATATCTTTCCAGTGCCAAGTTGGCCCTTATCTAAATTATCTAGTAGAATCTCTGGGGCTGACATGGCCCTTAGACAGTTTTCCTTCAGGCTCAAAATCTCACTCAGTTATGTCATTCTGAATGTCAAATCTGAGCAGGCTTTGGCTATTTTAGGTCCTCTCATGAAAATTTCAAATGATGGTAAATATATGTCCTCGCTCATTCACACTGATTGTCCATTAAACTGGCATTTGTTTTCTGAAAGACCATTGCCCTGTATGCTAAAGTAAGGAAAAAAATACTTCTATGTATCTCCTCTCCCCTATCCAATTTATGTCTGCTATAATTTGTTCTTCCATCCCAGAATAAAACAGTTTTGCTTATTTCAGTGTTTTTCTTGATTTCTTATAGTCATTGGTATGTAAATTATGTTATACCATACTAGTTGAATTTAAATTTTAGTACTAGTATCAAATTGCCCTGTGGAAAGACATGTAAAAACACATTTCTTCTCAGGTATGTTTATAAATACCATTAGTTATCTTTTTCTGTGTATAAGCATTATTGTAATGTCATCACTGACAGCATAAATCAGAACCATGGCCACAGAAATCTGGTCCTATCTTGGACACAAGATGGGAATTCTCTAAGAATTAAATCATTTATAGAAAATATAGATAAATAAAGTTTTGGAGAGTAGCTTCCAGCAGCTTTTGTGATTCATAATGGAAGTTTAGCTAATTTTAATTGTAATTTTGAATTTCATATCTTTGTCTTTTGGGATTTTTTTATTGGTTTGATTTTTGTAAGTTTGTTTTTATTGGGTATTTTTAGTGGATTAGTTTTAAATATATTTCAGTATTTGGACATAACATAATTTAATTAATATTTGGTAAACATTAATTAATTAAGTTGGGAGAAAAAATTACCTCACTTTTCATTAATTAAAAAAAAATCACATTCTATTCTCTTACTCAAATTCAGGTAGATCATCCTTCAAGTTTGTCTGTTATGTTATTAGTCTTATCTTGCAAGGGAAGTAATCACTACTAAGGTGTCATCTTTTTGCATCCATTTTCTACTAGTTATTAGAAACTAATTTTCATTCTTTTATATATCTCTTCAGCTTCTGTTTTTCATTCCATCTTCACAGTTCCCAGTTGACTTATTTCAGGACCTTAAATAGGTCACAGATTAAACAATGCAACTTCAAAAATGACCACTGTTTACTTAGTGAATGGGTCTAGAGCAATGTGACTAATCAAACACTTGATTAAACTTGATTCAAAGTAACTGTGTTCAGCAGTCCCTGGACACAGAATGTTATGTCTGTCTCATATGTTCTTTGCTTTAAGGATTATCTTTAGTTCTAGTTGAAATTCTACTGGTTTTCTTTTCTGCGTTTAAGGTGCCTGCAACAGCTATTCTTCAAAAACAAACATAAAGAAAATTAGTAATGTTACATTCTTGTAAGCAACTGTTGAGTTTCCAATAAGAATTGTGGTTTTACATAAGATTTTGAGAAACAGATTAGATATTATTCCATTACTAGATTATGTCAACAGTGTCCAGAAAAAAATGTTCTATCAAAATTTCTTGCTTTCATCAGTTTGATAGCTCAGTAGAATAAAAAAAATTAGTCAATAGAATCCAATATTTTCTTCACGTGTTTTTTTCTTCTTCTGAGGCATGTGTAAATTGAAGCTGTTAGGATATATGAATACTAGAGTATAAAAAAGCTGCTCAAGTATGTAAATCTAATGTTGAAAGAATCTGACTTTTGCTTTTTTTGATTGGGGTCAGGAAGAGCCTTTGGAAGTTTCTTCAAATAAATGCTACAATGTCAATGATCATGTCCATAGTCATTTGTGCTGAAGTGTCTAACAGTATAAATGATATGTCAGGTACAGGAATCAGTGAAAAAAGATGGAGAGACAAACCTACCCAGTATTTTTCCCTCTTTTGTAATATGTTTTAGGTCAACAACATACAGGTGATTGGCCTCAGATTTTGTTTGGAAAGCAGGGTTTTCATTGAGGAGTGTCTATAATATTCAGTCAAAAAGTCCTTGAGACATTTCTCCTAGTACTGTGTTTACAATACTTTGCCTTGAATGGCTTCTCTGCTATTTTAATGACTCCTTTCCCACAATGAATTCTGTTTTCTCTGAAAGTAATTTATATAGTTCTGTCCATTTACAGCCAAATATTATGAAAATGTATTTTCAAATGTATTTATTGAGTGTGAACCAAGCTCTACAGACACTACTCTTCAACAATCACGTTCATGCTGTTCTGAGGTCTATGACTGGAAAACAAATTGCAGCTATTCTTTACCATCCAAATAGAGATATGTGAAAAGAGACGTGTTTTACTACAACACACATATTTAGATTAAATTTTGTAGAATTTTAAAAAAGAAAAATCAACTTGTGATACAATATTTAGTAAAGATTTTTTAAACTTCAAGTTAATGAAGAATTATAAATAAAGAGGTGCTCGTATTTTAATTTGAACTGAGGCGACATTTCAAATTACATTATAATATTTCTGATATGCATAGGAAATTAATATGAGGTTAATGAGCACACAAGTACACAGATTTTGAATTATAGTCAGGTCTTCGAGGGATTATTATATTGTCTTAATAATCAGGGTATTTCTTTCAGATTCAAGAACAATAAATCACAATCCATATATTAAAAGAAACAGACCAACAACCCAGCTGAACAGGCAACAATTCCTTAATTTATTTACATAGGAGGAATAAAAATGAATGAAGTTACATTTTGAAATAAGACAATAGAAAGGTGTTTAGTCTGATATTTTGCCTCTGGACTGCTAGCCCTTCATTCTAACATTCACTGGGTTGATTTGTTTTGTGACTTCAGGCAACTTTCTTTACTTCTTTTGACCTTCCTCAATTTAACTCTAGGGCTGAGTAACTTCAATGACTGACTTCAATGGAAAAACAAGTGTTTTGTCCCCATTAGCATTCATGGATGTTTAAAATAACAAAATGGGAGTTTTAATGATTATGTGTTGCTTAAATAAGAAAGAGTTATGCGAACAAGTCACTGTATTGATATATAAGCATTAACGACTATGTGCTCAAATTAATTGCAGATAAGCTTGATGTGACTGGGGACCTAAAGGTATTTTTAGCCCTTCTATAGTTAAAATGACCAAACATGGAAATATTTTCATGATAGTTCTGGGAATCCAGTGTAAGAATTTCCAAATTATTATATTTTACATTAATAGGAAAATTAATAGTAAATATTGAGAGAAGCTTTGTCCTTGCATTAGAGCAGCTAAATAGGCAATTAGAGCTGTTAAAAAATTACATAAGACTAACCCTAGAGGAACAGAATCCCAGATCTCAGAAGGAAAGAACAGAAAACTTAAGGTATTCTTAAGAATGATTTTTAGTTAGCTCTTTGGATACCAGATTAGATCTGTCATCACGCTTCCTGTGTTAACTAATATTTACTGAGAACATCAATGATTGAACCAACATGTAGTTTAAAATTCTGAAATGCCACTCATGTATGCTGTCAATATGATTTAATAAAATACATGTTGCTGAGAAATAATTAATTTGCTCTTTCTTATAATTGGAAACCATCATGAATACATGAATTTTCTCTTGGTTTCTTTTTTATTTTGTTGATTATTTTTGGACTGTTGAGAAATTTTTCATCCCTAGAAAAAATGTCTTTATAATTATACCTGAAGAAGTGACTTCAGCCAAGAATGACAAATTATGTAGTATGACTTAATATGTTTTCACACTTTTTGGCTCTGAGACTGGGATTCATGTATGGATGTCGATGCTTAAGATGACATTTATCACCTTGATTGAAACTGAAAATTGCTGGTTTTATTAATGTAAGACCAGTTAAGCATCTATTTACCCTATCTCAACCCACCTAATCTTTTTGTATGGGGATATTTCATTTTCTGCTGAGTGGAACACAAGGCTTTTTTTCAGTGAAATCTTGGTTAAATGCACCATGTCAGGAAGCAGCAAAGGTTGACTGCCCCACGCGAGAAGGGAAGCCGGGTGCCAAGCAAGACATCAATCAGCAACCTCTCAGGCTCAAAGTACACCTGCGAGGGAAGAAGAGCAGGTTCATGATGACAACCACGTGCAACTTAGAGTCAAAACTCTCAGGCAAATCCAATAGAATGACACCAGGCCAAAGACAATCAGAGAAGTCAGCCTGTGGCTCTGGGTCCAAGAACGCTGTGTTTCAGGTGGCATACTTTTAACTCGCTTTGAACGATGATAGTTTTTTTATTTCCCTTTTGGAAGCTTCATGCAGAGGACGTTAACCAGCCAACTCCTGAAGGAAAATGTTTACTTAGTAATGAGTCATAGAAAGTGCATACATAAACACATAAATATTTTCTGTAAAACAGTCAATGGCCTGCTTTCATGTTTAATTTCTACTCTTCATTATTAGAAAAATATTCTCTCTGTTTTCAGGACTCCTCCATCTTGTTCCAATTATTTTAGAAACTCTAAATGCAAGACAGGTCAAGAGGATACTCTCAAAGAAGATACTTCTAGTGACTGTTTCATTGTTTGTGAACTTGGACATAGTAATTTTTAGAGAACTATATCCGATGTTCTGATGACTCTTAATTGTCAAGGATTTTCAACGCATCTGAATAAATGTGATTTTTAATCTCCTGTATTATTTTAAAACATCTATGGATCCAAGTTCATACATGTATGAACACCCCAAAGTGCCCAATCAACGATATTCATAAGATATTGTATCTAGAGCTACCTATCTATTATGTATTCTCATCTATGTTAAGACAGATCCACTTTAAAGTAAGCACTGAGTACTCACCTAACACCCACTCAGCAGAAGTGGGTTCTTGCAGTGAGCATATTGTGTACCGTATACAATTTTAGTGCACAAAATTTGTGGTGGTGTTGTAGAAATTCAGTTAGTCATTTTCTCAGTGTGAGTGTAGTGGATGTGTAATGCATGTATCAAGTGCATAATGACTGCTAACAAATGAAGATAATAATCACTTTGACTACTCCTTAAAATTAAATGGAGTAGTTATTATGTACATTTATTTATCCTCCAAAATGTAAACCATTACTGTAAACAGTAATGAGCACCTCTTTAGCATTCTGTTATCAATGTAAACTACTTAATATGTACAGATCTACTAATAAAGATACTTTAAATGAAGACTGTGATGTCATAACTTCTAAGAATATTCAAATAAGTCTATTGAAAATCAAAATGTGCACATGATTTTTAAACCCCTGAAAATTTGAGGTTTTTAATAAAATCCAAAAAAAAGATGGAATGTGAAAGGCAGAGAAAAGTGTTAGACAGGTGTCAGTAAACACCCAAGGGCACTATGCTAACTAGTTAGAGAACAAGAGTTTATAACCAGAGGTTGAAATGTGGTTTAGTCTGCCTACATTTGAGAAGAATTTGTACCCAGATGCTGCTTGAAGTATAGGGCACATTATTAAAATAGTGTGTTCCTGCTACAGAACTTAGAAGCACGTTTATCAATTTAAAACACTTTTGTAGGAACTGAAGGCACAGATATTTCTGTTAGTCAGCTTATTAGAATTAAAATAAAACTAGTCTGTTGGTATTTAATAAGAAAGTATTTACTTAAAATTCCAATGCTACAAGTACAAACTAGTGAATCTTCACGAATCTTATGACACAGGTAGTTAAGCATGACTTCTATCTTTTATGCCTAAAGCAATGATGTTGATGAAATACAGTGACTTGACATGGGCCACTCCAAAAGAATCGGTATTGGAGCTGATGAGATTACAAATAAAGTCTCTTGGCTTTGTTCATGCTTCAGTAACACTTTTGTGCTTCCCTTGTTGTTGGTTTTGATTTCTTTTTTCACCCATTTATAACTGAGAGCACGACTTTCTGTATAGTAGCTGATTGGCATGCAGTGTTCTATATCCAAATATCATCCTGGATTAAGAGAGAACTGTAATATCCCTGAATGACACTACTATCACAGAGATAGTACATTTTCCTTTTGTTGTAGTCTAGGACTTAGTTCTATAAACACAGTCTATCTCTCTGTCACGGGAAAATATAAATCTCTAAAGGTTTGTTATTCTTTAGTTGCTGATGAATGTTGCATGTGATTGTGGCCAAAGGGGAAGAGCTTTCACAACTCTTTATTAAACTCTGGGAATGTTAAATTCACAAAAGTACTCAGAAGAAAGATATAGTTTCCCTTGGTAAATGCTTATTTGGTTTGGAAGGGACTTCTTTCAGCACCCAGTAAAGAAGCATGTTCTGGAAAAAAAATTCTTTCTTTGTATTGATTTATTTCATGAAATCTGAGAGCAGAGAGGGCCTCAGAAATGACTTAATGCTGTTGATGGAAATAAATAAGTTACAACTGGTATTACAAATGCCGGTGGAACTCACAAAAATGTAATAACATTGAAGAATCATAAATACACCATTCAACCAAGGATGAATATTCCTGGAATTGCGTTGAGTGGGGATTGCTTCATTGTAAAGCAAAATGGTTCCTCTTGGAACATTGCCCAGAGTTACCTAACTATATTAACTCTGAGCAGATATTGCTGCATAAATGTCAGGGCAAAATGAGCGACGGTAGACTAGACAGGCTCTGAGATATGTAAAGAAGTGTTTCTACACCACCACCAAATCTGACTTAAGGTAGAAAATTAGATACTAGGATACCAAAAAGCGATATCAGATAATTTTTTTTCATAAATAAAAGTTTGATCTGAAGCATTATCTTGTTATTAATATCATAAAAAAGAACAAAATTGTTTTGCAAAAAAATGGATATTTCAATGGATGTTCTGAAACCTGCAAATGCAATTTAAAATATTATGAATGTTTTGGAATATGAAAGTCTTCTTTTAACATAACTTATGATAAATTACTGCAAGACAGCAAAAAAAAGGTACAGTAAATCTGGTTTAGAGTTATGATTTCTTTGTGTTACGATGGAATGTATAATTAAATTGTAAGGTACGGAGAATAGAACTCACCACAAAAATCTTTATTCTAATACATTTACTGTAATAATGGAAACCTTTCACATCAATTATTTCACATCAATTCCTTTCACAGAGTTTTCCTCAGATGAATTTAATGTAGTTTTAGTTATCATAAGAAAAACAGTATTCTAGGTGTACTTTATCTATTTTCCACTCTACATCAGGACTGATATAGATATACAAAATAAGTTCCTCTTGCTTCAAATACTGTTGTTGATGCAAAACTACACTTGTTGACTCAGATGCGGGAATATAAATCTAACCTTTTCAACATATTTTGGTTTGATAGGGATTTTAACATGAATTCTACTTCTCACTTGTTGTCGTGGTTTAACCCCAGTCAGCCACCAAATACCACCCAGCCACTTACTCACTCCCCCAGCAGCAGGATCAGGCAGAGTATTGAAAGAGTAAAAGTTAGAAAACTTTTGGGTTGAGATAAAGCAAGTTTAATAGGGAAAGCAAAAGTTGCACACAAGCAAAACAAAACAAGGAATTGACTGCTTCCCATGGGCAGGCAGGAGCTCAACCATCTCCAGGTTGCAGGGCTCCATCACCCGTAATGGTTACTTGGGAAGACAAACGCCATCACTCCAAAGGTCTCCACCTTCCTTCTTCTTTCCCCCAGTTTATATAATGAGCATGATGCCATATGGTATGGAACATCCCTTTGGTCAGTTTGGATCACTTGTCCCAGCTGTGTCTCCTCCCAGCCTCCCATGCAGTTCCAACCTCCTCGTCAGCATGACAGTACAAGAAGCAGAGAAGGCTTTGGCTCTGTGTAAGCCCTGCTCAGCAATAACAAAAACATCTTTATATTATCAACACTATGAATTGTGCGTATTTTCAACACAAACCCAAAACACAGCCCCACAGTAGCCACTGTGAGGAAAATTATCTCTGCCCCAGCCAAAATAACATCTTTGTCATATAGAAAAAACATTGTTCCATAAAAAGACTGAATAGCAACAGTAAATAGACAAAAATTTTGTTAAATTCGTCTTAACTATATTTAGTTTTTTTTCATAATTACCCTTGAAGGCCTGAACACAAGCAAACAAACAAATAATACCAAATGTTTCTATTTTTCTGTAAATAACCTTTATGCCTAATTTTTAACCTTTTTAGATATGTGATATATATACTACATTACTATGAAAGACAGAAACTTCCTTCAATCTTTATAAACTTTAGTAAATCAGCAGATCTATATTTTTATAACACATTCCACACTTATTGGAAATATGGCAAATTATTCACTTAAATTGATTTATTGAATATAATATTCTGAAGTTTAGAAAGTACTAAGATGATTATTTTTAGGATTGATTTATTAAACATGTCATAAATGTCCATGATACATGGATTGAATCTTTAGCACCTTAATCTAAAGTAGAAAGGACACACTGAAAGGAGAGAACATACTGTATAACTATTCATGTGTGTGAAGAAAAATTATTTGTGAAAGTATTTCTTTATGACAAAGGAGACTGTTCCAAGAGTAGAAGTAAAAGTTTAATCAGGGTGTAAAGTCTGAATCTGAGAGCTGAAAACCAGCAAAAAAACTTCTGAGAATTAGAGAATTAGAAAAAGTAAAAGATGTGGGGAAAGCGTGATATGTAGGGAAATCAATGCAAACTGAGTGGAAGGATAGTTTTATTTATGTCCTTGATGATCAACAACCTTGAAATATGCAAGGTAAGAAACAAATTTAATGGATGATGTGGAAGTGACATAGAGCAAGTTCACATATAGCAGTAAGGAATATTAAAACCCTTCAGAAAGAGCAAAACGAGGTATCCATGTAGAAACTGAAAGCGCTGTTGTATTCTCTTCTTTTGAGTCTCAAATAAAAGACATGCTTTGGAGCAAACCCTCATGGATGCTTTAGCTTAACTACAAGCTACAGTACTTCTGGCCAGTTTATTTGGTAATCAAAAGTTGTAGGTACAAACCACAAATAAGTACATCCACTGAACTATCAAACATTTTTGTACTAGCCACTGCTTGCACACTGTATTTTGTCTTACACCCCCAGGACATTGACTGAAATTAGAGTTTTCATCAAAACCTGAACATTCCAGTCATGTTGAAGAATTTTCAAGTCTCTTACCGTTCCTGAAACATTTCCCAAAACCCCACATTCCAACCATACTTACATTTTAAGTAGTCCTGTCTAAAACTACTTATAGTCCATTCTCCAGGATATAGAAAAGTGTGTTGTTGATCTCTGGGAATAGCACTTTGGATGCAAGCACAGAAAATGAGACTAGTAGTTCCGCCTGCCACCAGCCACACCAATGTCTAGGAGCACAAACTAACGAAAGGAACTTTTTTTCATCTGTCAAATAGTGCACCCCAGTGCATAATAGTATGACACAGTGAGAAATTACACCGCTTTGATCATATCTCTGCAGCTTAGGAAAATAAAATAGAAGAAGTAACTAAAGTAAGTGGCTTGTCACTACAGTACAGGTCCACTGATCTCAAAGCTGAGGAAGAGCTAGATGTGCTTTCCAGTGAGGCATTTGGGTAAGTGGTAAGTAATAGGAGTGGGTGACCCTGCTGAGAGGCACAGAGGAACTCATCTGTTAATCTGACCTGTTGTCTAAAGAAGTTTGCTGCTTATGGGTGCCTGGATCCAGGATGCTGCTGAGAGACTGCTGAGGTTTGTCCAACCCTCTGACTATTATCCCCAGATGTTTTTCCCTGTGGGCAACAGTGGGACAATCTGGAAAGGATCCATAGTGACTACAGAGCTCTAGGGGCCCATGTGGTGTTCCCAATCCTGTCTGCTGGTGAGGCTAAAGGGTGAAAGCTGATACTGTATGCCAACAATTGGTTGCAGAGTTGATGTCAGGAACAGGTTTAGTTTGTATGAAACTAGAACCTATTTAAGAATCAGCATCTGCTTAGGATAGAAAGGATGCACTTTACTAGACAGGACAGTAGGACAGTAGGACAATCATTTTATGGCACATGAAGCACATCAGGAGGAGTCACTATGGCTTCATTAGAGGGAAGACATGACTGACCAACCTGAGAAACTTCACCAATGAAATACCTTGGCAAATATCGGGAGAGCAGTGGATATTGTTTACCTCAACTTCAGTAAGGATTTTGGCACTGTCTCCTAGAAGATCCTTATAGACAACTTGTTGATGAATGGACTGGGTGAGAGGACAGTGAGATGTATTTGAAAGGAATGTCAGGCCCAGAGGATGGTGTTCAGTGGTACTAAGTTTAATTGGAGGTCAGCAATCAGCAATACAGACCAGAAGTCAATATTGAGTCCAATTCAGTTCATCATCTTCCTAAATTATCTGGATGATGGGCCAGAGTTTACCTACAGAAGGTTTGCTGCAGACATTAACAGGGAGGAGTGGCTGATATGTCAGAGGATTGTGTTGCCATCCAGAGGGACCTCAACAGACTGGAGAAATGGGCTGGGCTATTTGGAAGCTCATGTTCCAAATGGGGAAGTGCAGGGTCCCACACCTGGCGAAAAAAGAACCCATGCACCAATACGTGCTGGAGGCCAAACAGTACATGCTGGAAAACAGCTTTGCACTCCTTTTAACTCTCTCTACTGTCATTTTTGGTATATCAGAAAAACAGTATCTAGCAAATTTTAGGTGTTGTAGCAAGTCTGGTGCATGTATTGTTTTCTAAATGTCGTGTATGTGGGTCTCTCAACTACAGTAATAGAGTCACAATAGATCTGAGATTATTTATATGCAAAATATTATAATTGTATTTGAGAAACAAGCCTGTAGGTTTAAGAAGTGACTTGCAGAACTTCTACAGAACTATACACTCTGCTATCTTTGCCATGTCAGCACTCAGTTTTCATGCTCCAGATAACCCAAATCTGAGTGAGAAGGTCCTTCAATGATCTTGAATGTATGTCCTGCCAGACTCTCTCTGATGTATTCTCTCTGTGCTAGTAACAGATAAGCATGAAGACAGTATACTGACAGGGAACATTCCTATATTTCTTTTTCTTTGACCCAAATAAGAGATCTGCCACTGTTTGGACCTTGTTCCTACATTTTCTAAGTAAACCTTCATCAATGTAGGCTGTATCCTTAGGATAGCACTTGTACATGTAGTACTTGATTGCCAAGTCTGTCTGCAGAATCCTAATTCAGATCCTTCTTTATGATTCATTCCTGCATACTCAGAACTATAGCATTGATGTAATTATCCAGGCTGGGCTCTAGGATTTCTGAGGACATGTGTCAGCGTTCAAATACCCTCAACCACTCTAGTGGTTACATTGTGAAGAACCGTGGGAAAATGTGCCAGTTATTCCAGAACTCAGTGTAGACCCACAGGCAAATCTTCACTGAAATGCTTTCACTGCCTCTGTATGCAACCTCCCCCAAGTTTCCAGTTTTCAAAAGCTGAGTTTTTGATAACTGCTACTTCCAAGAAATTTTATCACAATCTCCCTCTTCAGTTAAGCTTTGCACTTAACAACTTTTGTGTAACTGCAATCTCAAAATTGTAACGCATCTACACTAGTTCAGCTTAGGAAAATGTTTTTCAAGGTTTGGCATAATTTATGGTTTCCTAGAGGCAGGAATCCTCTTTTATTTTTTTAATCTGAACTAGGATTTTTGCTCCAGAACTAAGATATTTTACTGTAAAAGGGAAAAGGCAGTGTCTTCTTTCCCTCAGTCTATTGTGTCACTCATTGTGTCTGTCTAGAGTGACAACAAATTCACTTCATCATACAGCAAGAATAGCTGCATCTCTGTGTTTTGTGCTATCAGTTTCTGTTAGAGGCATGGGATTGGATTTAGTTTCTCAACTGAAAGCACCTGGTGTCATTTTAAATGTCCTGTGGAATTCCACCTGACCTTCATCTACTAGTTTAGAAAGAAGCAAGTATTTTGTAGGTCTCCTGTGTCACAAACAGCAGCTACATGCACATGTCCCAGATACTCTACAGCTTTCTAAATACCACTTGACGTGTATTTAGGGAACTAGATAACACCCAATGAGTCCTACTCGTGATATAATAGGAGATCTCATTCACGGGATTCACCTTTAGGGGACCCCTTCAAAACCCTTATGTCTTTGCAGGTACTGTTACAAACCCTTTCACTTTCAGTTAGAAAAAAATTAAAATTACTAGTCTTGTTTTGCTGGTATTAGTGTGTAATTTAACAGAGCTAAGAAATGTATACCTGACTCCCCAGAGAGGATTTTTTTTTAAAGTTATTTCCATACCGTTTACTTCTAATTCATTGAATTGACTGTGACAGTGGCTAGTGGGTGCATGTCTAAATCTGTACTTCTTTACAAAAAGCTTGAACCTAAAATTCCTAAGCTTCTCAGTCTCTTTCAGATATTATTCTCTTCAGTGTAGCACTCCTAGGAGAAAAAAAACGACAATAAAACCCACCCACAAAAGAAAACAAACAAAACAAAACAACCCCCCATATTTAATATGTGCATATCATGTATACTTCTAATACCCTTGAGTAAAGCTCTTTTAGGAAGGGGAAAATGAAGATGGCAAGTAGGTATATTTCCCTTCCAGTAAACAAAACCAAAGCTATACTATTCTGCTGTAGGCTGACATCTTTGACTTGTTGCTCATTGATTGCATGTACACAAAATCATTTCAGTACTGCTCAAAATATCTCTACCATTCACTTATCTTTTTAATTGCTCAAGTGACCTTCATGTTACATTATCCACTTAAGCCAGTCTCCTCATTTGAGCTGGTTTTGAAGGTAGAGAATATGTTCTCTCAGTCACCCATCTGGCACTCTTAATGCTTGTCTGAAGAAGGAAAACTTTTTTCTTGAAAATCATATAAGTATACACAATAATTTGTTAAAGAGTTTTCTTCTTCACTTGATATTTTTCAAGTGTTTTGAGAGTTTGTTCAAAGTCACTTTGTCTCCCCAAAATTTTTATGTAATTTGTCATTTGAAACTAATTGCTTGATTTTCAGTAGACTAATGAAATCTTTTTTTTCTATGAACTTCTTTCCATGAACTTGTGTCCTTTGCTTTTCCGCCTGTTCCCTTTCCATCCACAGCCATGACACTCAGCAGGAGACAACATGTGCCAAGGCTAATTTGGGCTACAAGTCTGTGGACTCACAAACACTGCAAATGAACTGAACCCAACACCTGTTGGTTGTCATCTTGTTTCATGGCCGAAAAGATTTGCGCTAACTGTGAGTCACATATGCCTTTCAGTCTAAAATATCTAGCAGCATATTTTTTAATTAGACTAACAGAAATTCTAGGTTGAGCAAGACCTTTATTAGTCATATCTTTCACTTGTAGATCTTCTTTCAAGGCCTAAGAAATTTCAAGAGTGTCAACTTTCTCCAAGCACCAGCAGACATGGATGCAAAGACATTCACAGTATTTCTGGACCACTTCCTCCAACTTCACATCATCTAAATATTGCAGGGTTGTCCTCTGACTTGGGCGATAAAAAATCCCATTCCCTTACTTTCATGATAAATCACAATTGTTTAAAACAGTTATATCTATATTTAAAGACTGCAAAATTTACTATTTGGCTTTTTTAAACAAGGTTCTGTCAATCAAGAAGTGGCTTAGGTGAGAACTTTTCTATGTAAAACGTATCTTCTATATATAATAAAAAAAATAATAATAATTTCTCAAATTAGTTTAAATCTTTCCAATATGGACACCAGTTTCTTAACTATAGCAAGAACAGTTCTTATCAGAGATCTTTATCTGTCTTTCTGCTACAAGTGTCTAGTGCCTCAAGAACAAACCATCCGTACCTCTTCCTTGATTTGGGAACTCTCACACCAGTATCACCAGCAGGGAATACCCACCACAGCTCTGTCATATAAGCTGAATGAGGTATGTTACCTGAAACTTCAGAGTCCATCAGCATATATTCTGTCATGTCCTTCATTCACTGTCTGGTCTGGGATGTTGAAACCCCTGTGTGTCCTGTGTAAACTGACAGGAGGTAAGTGTACAGACTGTCTCCATGGCAGTTTGGTCAGTAATTGAAGTTCTGACTGAAAGGGGTCACACACCATGTCCAAAAACTTTTGCCGGTCAAACTCAGCAGAGATATTGGCCCCGTAATGGTGGATCTGGAAAGAGAGCACTCACTTCTCTGGAGCTTCATAGGACACCTGAGGGTAATACATGGGGGGGGTTTAACCCCCATTGCAGAATTACCTTATCTCCTTTCCATACTTGCTCATGTATGAAACCTGAAATCATGTTACTGAGTTGCTGGGTCCGGCCAACCGGTGACTTGTAACAAAAATCCAGAAATTAATAGAAGTAGGGTGTACAAAGGGGAAATGTCTTGTAAAATATAAGGACCAGATAATCATTTTATTATCACCTGAGGACTAGGCAGAGGTTTGGCTCTCCTATTTGTCACCTAGGTCAAAAACTGAACCTGCAGTATGTGGAATAAACACTTTGTCTGAGTGTGAAGATGGTTGGAGAAATTTGCAAAGCCAAGTATATTTTTTCAATGAAGATCTCTGTAAAGGAATTCTACACAAGATACAAGGAAATTTTTCTCAAAACTGAATGTCCCAGACTGTGGTGGGGAGATTTCCAACAGTGTGATGGAGAGAAGTCCCTCTGTCTGCAAGGAAGAAGCAAGAGGTGAAGAAATGTGTTTTGAAGGGGAAAGACAAGGGGGTATTCGTGGAAACTTGTGGAATGAAATGAAGACAAAAGTGGGAAAAGAGACATGGATTTCACAGTGACATGAACTTCACAGTGTGTATGTGGACAGAGCTGTCCCTTCACAGGCATCACAGTAACACTGCCAGGAACTTTATTTTGGGACTGCTCAGGGGTCCTTTCTTGCACAGCTTGTGAATGGCACAGCTTTATGCAGTGATTCTACTGATTATGTACATTTATGTTGATAAGAAAACAGGCACCTAGGTTTTATGTTATGTGATAGAAGTCTGATTATTGTACACACAGAGGCATATGGGCAGCTGGGGTAACCCTAGTGACGCAGGGTTATGGTCCTCAGCAGTCTCACCTTGGCCAGGCTGCCAGATCTAGCAGTTCCTAACACTGAAAATCTGCAGCTGACTTTTATATGACCAATTATTAATTAAATCTCAGCAAGTGAGGATTCACAAGAACTACTTGTGGGAACAGTAAGGCTGAGTACAGCAGGAGGATAGGATAAAGCATTGTCATGAACAATGCAAATAATTAGACACCTTCTAATCTTTGATTTTGATAAAATTTTGTAGAATATTGACCTCAAATATAAACACTGTATCTTTGAAACTTCTGCTATTCCCAAAGACATTTTAGGCAGCACTGGAAAGAACAAATGGTAGCTGCTGACAAACAAAAGACCGAAGCCCAGTGGAGTGCAGTCTGTAAAACCATTTAAACAACAACAACAACAAAATTACAGTCCTGCTCCTGTTTATAATGGATCTAAAGTAGATTACCTGAGGCTAAACCATTGTTTCACAAACCTGTAAATGTCTAGTGAATCTGGCTTTCAGCAGGCACTGATTTCACTTTTCAAGGCTACAATAAGGTAACAGAAACACTGCTCCTCCTGAATCAGTTCTACCTCTGAAACCTGACTTTATGTGTCTCTCTATATCCTGAAATTAGTTGTAGGCCGTTGCTCATCTCACCTTGGTCAAAAGCAAATAGAGGCTTTGATGCATGACCTGAATTGTAAAGATGTATCAGGTCTAAGCTGAGTGTCAGCAGCAGCCAGCAACTTGGCAAAGACACTACCAAAAGTTGAAGAATAGCAAAGTACTGCTTTTTATTATGGCAATACTAATCACAGTTAGTAGAAGAGGAGCAAGGCAAAAAATGAGTGAGAAGCTGCTATTTACCAGGTTTGTTTTCTTCTCTAGAACACCCTTTTTCCATCTTCATATTTTCTCAACCTTGGTAAGGTTTTTCAAGGACACCGTTGTACGGGGCCCATTTTAAAGGGCTACAAGTCAGAGCCAAACACATAAATGAAGATTTTTGTAAAGTAAGTCTTTGAGCTCAGCTAAGGCAGTGGGAAAACCTCTTATAGTGTAGACATCACTGTTTTGGGGATCACAAGGGAAAAATCAAGACATTTCTTAGTGTCATAATCTGTGATATCAGGTAGTGAAGTTTGCTAAAAACTGGCAGTTTCACAAGCTGTGAATAAAAAATTCCACTTGCCCACACTGCCACAATATCTGAACAGCCTGTTCTATATATTTCTTTAGTCCTTTGTGCTACCAGATGCCATACATATATCATTTTTGAAAAAAATGCATTCTTTTTATAAAGGTGTTTCCCATATTATGTTAGAGCTGATTGTAATACAACATTCATCATTTATTTAGAACTTGGTTTTATGTATTTGTATACTTTTTATGCATGTTTGTTGCTGATTTGTTTTGAGGTGTGATAAAGTCTGGAAATGTTAGTTTCAGTATTTTTATTTCTGTATGTATGTAGTTAACACGAGGTTCAATATATTTTCTTCTGTAATAATTGTAACAGACATTATATGTATCAACAGAACTAAAATTGGTTTCAGCGAAAAAATCTTCTAAAACAATAGCATGATCTGGTGAAAGTATTCAAATGTACTGAAAATAGAAAGTACTTACCAACTTTTTATTTGAATATTCCAAAATGGAATATCCTGTAGTTTAATAGATGATTTATTTTTTAATATCTTCTTTGACTCATTGAACCATATTTGTTACTCTTATAAAAAGGTTTAATTTTATCTTTCCAGTCTTGAAGTAAATGTACATTTTCCACCATGTTGCCTAAACTGAGTCAACAGAAGTTTTATAGACCTGTTTTAAGTATTATACTTTTATCTTTCTACAGCTTTTCCTATGAAGGTATTTAATTTCCCATATAGCACATTTTGATTATTTCCCATATGCTAATTGCAACTTCTTAAATTAATTTCTTGGCAGGAATGTCCTTTAGACTAGCAGCATAAATTTTCACTTAATATCTGTGACATTAGGATAGAACTAATTCGACAAAAACTGTATGGACAAAGCACAAATATTTGTATAAAATCAATAATCTTTGTAACAATTTTCTAACATTCAAATTCATGCAGTTGTTTTAATGTAATTTTCCTAGAATACCTCAAACAGTATTAATACATTAAACAGTATCATCAATTTAAGTTTTATAACAAATAGAGTTTGATATAAAATATTAATATACTATTTATTAATTTTGTAGTTAATTATTTGATACATTCCTAACCTAAAAATATTATTCAGGCAGTAGACAGAAATACTAGAAACAAATGTTATTGAGGTCTCCTGTCTGAACCAACCACTGTTTTCAAAGTTAGGAGCCTTTTCTTCCTGTTTGTTACTAAGAGTGGTGGATGCTCTTAACAAGAGAAATATCTCAAGTCAAATATGTGACTTCATGTCTGTAAGAGGGGATATATGGTGGCTTTCAGTGTAATAAGTGGAGACCACTCAAATAGATACATTTCAATCTATGGATTTTTAATCCTAGCTCCTGGCTATTTCTCTTTTTTTTATATATCTCTATTTTTCTTTTTCTTTTTTCTTTTCATTAAACAAACTTTAATAAAATCCAAAAAAACAAAGCCATCTTCCTTTACAGCCCAAAGGTAGGAAAAAAACCTCTGCATTCCATTGTTTTCAAAATATTGTAATTCTTTCTTCATGCTCGCTTAATCTTTCAAGCTATGGGGTTTCATACCTTTTCTAAACTGAAAGGGTATGAAACCCCATAGCTCATTCGTTTGTCATCTTTATAAGTCATCATAGCAAATGTGGTCAAGCTAGACTTTGAAACCCATATTCAGGGTTCCACGAGGTCCTTCATCACTTTCAAAGAGTCTTCAAAGCTCTTCCTAACTTGTACATGCCCCATTTGCTGTTTTCAGCTGTGGTAGAGCTAATTTTCTTCATAGCAGTGAGTATGGGACTAAGTGTTGATAACGCAAGAATATTCTAGTTACTACTGAGCTGTTCTTACACAACATCAAGGTCTTTTCTGCTTCTCACTCCACCCTACCAGGGAGGAGGCTGGGGCTGCACAAGAAGCTGGGCAGGGACAGAGCTTGGACAGTTGACCCCAGCTGACCAAAGGGATGTTTCATTCTATGTGGTATCATGCTTAGCACATAAACTGGGAGAGGAAGAAGGAAGGGATACACGTGGCATTTGTCTTCCTAAGTAACCATTACACATGATGGAACCCAACTTTCCTGGAGATGGCTGAACACCTGCCTGTGCATTGGAAGTGGTGAATGAATTTCTGGTTTTGCTTTGCTGGAGTGGCTTTTGCTTTACCCATTAAACCATCTTTGTCTGAACCCATGAGTTTTCTCACTTTTACTCTTCTGATCTACCCCACCTCACCACCTAGCAAATGTCTAGGTGGTGCTTAGTTGCCAGCCGGGATTCAACCATGACACCCTGACTTTTACATTTATTGCTATTAGACTAATGTGACTGTAAAGAAGTAAGGGGTTAGTATATAAAATTTGATTTCAATTAAGCTTATTCTTAAAGCAACAGAATTGCAGCTCTTTGGAAAATGTCTATATGAGATTAATTGCCTGGTCATGTCTACCTTTATGTAAACTGATAACTTTTTCCTATAAAAGCACAGTTTTTGTGAATTTCAGGCTATGTAAAGGTTTCTCTCTCAGGTTTAGGTTTTGTTGTTTGTTTGTGTTTATTTATTTGTTTTTATTTAAACATCATGTTACAAACTCAATCAAGACACTAATTTGTGAACCTTATTTTTACACTCCCAGTTCAAACAGTGAAATTTTCTCTCATCAGCAACACAAACATAAAAAGGAAGCCTACAGAAGGTGCAAGGAGGGACACATAGCAGGGGAGAAATAGAGAGACACTGTCCAAGTATGAAGAGAAATGCATTTAGGAAAGCTGAAGCCCACTTGGAGTTGAATATGGCAAGAGAAGTCTAAAAACCTGGAAGGGCTCTTGTAAGTAGATAAATGCCAAAAAGAAGATTAAGGAAAATGTGTCCCCACTACTGAATGGGACAGGGGTCCCAGTGGCACAGGGCATGGAAAAGGCTGAGGTACTGAATTACTTCTTCACAAGAATCTTCAGCAGTAAGACCAGCCTTCAGGATTCTCAGTCCCTGAAGACTGGGAGGAAAGCCTGGATTAAGGAGGCCTCACCCTCCCACCAACAGGGCAAGGGAGGTGATTCTATTCAACACTGGTGAGGTCACACCTGGACTGCTGGGCCCAGTTCTGGTCTCTCCAGTACAAGAGAGACATGGAAATATTTGGGAGAGTTCAATGGAGGATCCCAAAAGCGGTGAAGGGACTGTAGCACCTCTTCTATGAGAAACGGTAGGATTATTTAGCCTAGAGAAGAGAAGGCTCAGAGAGATCTCTTCAATGTTTACAAATATCTGAAGGGAGGATGAAAAGAGAATGGAACCAGGTTCAGTGGTGCCCAGTGACAGGATGAGAGGAAATAGTCACAAACTAAAACACAAGAGGTTCTGCCTGAGCATTAGGAAACACTTTATGACTGTGAGGGTGACTGAGCCCTGGCACAGGTTGCCCAGGATCACTGTGAAGGTTGTAGAATTTTGAGTATCTTTGGAGATATTAAAAAGCCATCCTGGCAACCTTCTGTTAGCTAGCCTTGCTTGAGCTGTGTGGTTGGATAAGATGACCTCCAGAGATGCCTTTCAAATTCAGACATTCTATGACTCTGTGAGTACGTTCATAGAAAGCTTTTTCAAGTGAGATGAAGCATTAGCTTTGATTTGAAGATCAGTGCCCTCAGTCTCAATTTTTTTCCCCTGATACTCTGTCAAATGTTTTCCTTAAGAAGACAAACTGAATGGACAAGTAACTAAGCTGTAATGGACAAGTCTGAATCAAGAAGTCATTGTGGCAATCATCAGTTTTGAGGATAGAAAAGGGTAATGTAAAAGCCAGGTAGCTTCTACCTGCGGAGTGTTACATCTTTTCTAGGAATGTACTGAAAGGACTAAACTAGTCTTGATGAGAAAACACTTAACGCCAATCTTAAGGGAAAACTTTTTGAGTGTCTGGCCTTACTGTATTTTTCTTCTCTTTTCTTATTTTCTTTAATGGTAAAGCTAAAGGTTTTAATATTTTATATGTTATATAGTCCAGGGAATAGATGGTTTTTTGAAGTTATAGGATTTTTCATCAACTCTTAGTCTGAAAATCTGTTGTTCCATGTTTCTACAGCAACTCAGTAACAAGGGCACTAGAATGAATTAGCCACAGTCACTTCTGTGGCCCTTTCAGTCCCATATGCTTTTCTTTCTGTCCTTCAGCACTTCGTAAAGTCAGTAGAACTTAACATCCATCATCTGACATATCCAAAATGTCTCAGTGCTCCCAGGTACTTATTCGCTTACCTTCGCTTTATTTTTCATCATCCTAGCTTCACTTCTTCTTCTGGTTCTAATTCCTTTTCAGAAATTTCCTGCTAACAATGCAAACATCTTGCTGTGGTAGATTGCCTTTCTCCAAAACAGTTTAGTGAATACCTCTATATTTCAAAATTTTAAAGAATCATGTATAAGACCTTCTATTTAGCAGAAATCAATTTCATATGATGTATTCCTTCCATGACAACTTGGTAACATCAAAATTTTCCGGGCAAGTCACATTTTGGCTTTAATTATCTTTGAAATATAAGATGTGAGGGATGACTTTAAGGGAAAAAATACACTATGACAACTGTGGAACTCAAAGGTGTTATCTGTAAATAAAGCCTCTAAATATGCAAATCAACATTTAAACAATTACTCTTGTGGTTTCACTCATCATAACTTTGTTTTTTACATATCCAAAAACCTTTGAAGGGGATAAAGTCTTCCTCAATCAAAAGTTTTCAGGAAAAACCATGAGATGGGGGGTCCACTATGCTTACCAGAAAATGGAATTGGAGTCGGTCTGGGGAGGTTCTACTCTACACATTTGTGCAAATCTACTATTTTATTTTTTTCTGTACTAAGAACTGGGGGACAGTTCATAACAGTAAACTGTTAAGTTGGGTTTCATATCCTTGTATGAGATGAGCAAGAGGAGATGTGAACAAAATTCATTGTAAGTAACAGTAACAAAGGTTGAGAAACTAAGTAGAAGCTCCAGTGCATGATAGAGAACTGCAGGGGTTTTTTAGGGAATGGGGGGAGATAATATTATTATCAGAAGTTTGTTTTAATAAAATGTATTGACAAAAAGGGAATCTCCATCAGTGAGAAGAATGGGCAATCTCCACAAGTGAGGAAACTAATGAGAATTCACTCTTAATGACAGATTCTATGAAAAAAATGGCACAGACTGCTATGTTTAGGTGACATACTAATCCAAAATAATATTAAATCAATAGATTCAAGAAAAAAAGGGTGTTGAATATATATGTAATGGTTCTGTAAAGCTGGCTGAAATGCCAGTGACTGAAACCTCTGATAGTCTACCTATCTGAAACAACATTCATGTACTCCCTTTGAGCCTTTATACCTTATGAGAATGGCACATCATTTGCCATAAGAACCATTAGCTCTTTCTTTCCCTGGTTAAAATGACAAGAATATGTGGTAATTTGTGTTAGAGTTTTATGTTAAGTTTCATATAGTTAAAAAATGTGAGTAGAGCTAGTAGTGTTCAAACAACCCCATTATTTTAGAATGATTACCTTCTGTGGTGTCCTATTTGAGATAAAACAGAAGAGAGCACAGCAGGTTATTTTGATTTTGTAGAGCTTATGTTGAACAATTAGCTGTTATTGTTGATTGCCCCCTTAGAAATAGTCAGGAATTGTTATCCTATGACACATTTCTACAGTTGTTCTCATGTAGAATATACAACTATGACTTTACAACTTGGATAGAGAAAACCTGTTTTTCTGCCTGTTCCAATATCATTCCTATTTCAGACTTTAATAGAACTGCAATGTGTGCCAGTACTTGCTGTTGTGATGAGCTCTGGAGTACAGTTTGTGTATGCCTTCAGGAACTGGAAGATGTAGCCATGTGTAGTCAAGAGCCAAAAAGTCTCTCCCTGAAAGCTCTTGTATGACTGAGGCTTCTATTTCCGTAGGGTACCATGTACAGGAACTTATGGAAATGTTTTCCAAACCTCTCTTTTGTTACCTCTGAAGCACAGTAAATCTTCACTAAGTCATTGCAAAATCCTATGTCTATCTCTATAAGCTCTTAAATGGTAAAAAAAGGACAAGCCATACATTCGTTGGAATTGTGGTTATATATTCAAATAACAAGATAGATCAGAATGCCACACACATAAAATCAAGTAATTCTGTTTATTTGAGATGGAAAAAGGGAATCTGAAGATTTCTCTGAAGATTTTTGTATGATAAAGCCTTTCCTCATTCTGTGATAAACTTAGGCCTCCTATGAGGACAATTGTCCTTATATATATGGAAACACTACTAGTGTTATAGTTACAGAATTACCAAATAATGAAGTAATATACTCTTCCCTCCATCAGTTCCTACCTGTGATGTGATCACAGTAACTATTTTTAATTCAGAAAACCTTTATGGTCATGTATATAAATATATAAATCTTTTTCCCCCCCTATTTAACTATGTCTTTCTACTCTTCTTCTCTGTCCCCCATTGCTTCATATCTCTGCAGGAATCTCTGTGGCACTACCTACCATAGTATCTCACATATGCTAAGAGATACCAATTAAGAATTCCGTAGAAAACCTTGAAAATCAAGAAAATATT
Organism: Manacus candei; assembly: GCF_025592945.1. Classification (NCBI taxonomy): domain Eukaryota; kingdom Metazoa; phylum Chordata; class Aves; order Passeriformes; family Pipridae; genus Manacus; species Manacus candei. The sequence goes on along the minus strand of NW_026138089.1, from coordinate 1,858,114 downwards.
CCATAAAAGAATTCCTTTTTTATAAAAAATATTTTGGACAAAATATTTTATTAAAAATTGATAACCATTTTTTTACTGAAAATAAAAGCTTAAAAAGTAAATATTTTTAGACTTCAGATTCTGGACATATATTCTAAAAAAAAATAAAAATAAAATAATCAAATTAAAAAAGTTTAAAATTATAAAAAAAAAAAAAATTCCAACCAGGTCTAAGGGGAGAGTTCAGGTTAATTCTGCTTTCCCCTTTTCACAGAGGTACAGAAGGAGTTCTGATATTAGTTAAAATTGATTTCCAGGATAATCTGAATGGTGATTTTCATTTGCTACTATGTTTTTAATTCTGAATGCTGACCTCAGCAAAAATGAGATGATTATTCTTAGCAGCACTTTGAAGCAATACTTTCAAGAAACAAAAGCCCTACATGCTTAACCAATGACATATGGCATACCTTATTGAAAGACATGTTTGTTTGTTTGCTTTTTTGCAACATTTTAACACTCTTCATCTCTGTCAGTTTATGTTGTCTTTAGTCCTGCCACGCATTGTCAGGGGAAGACAGACCATTAGAAGTTGAAGATATTATCCTTCCTCAGATGAGAAGAAAAAGAGGAAGTTGGAGAAGAAAGATGAAATGCCGAGTTTGTATTTAAAGGTTTAATATTTGTTTAATACAGGTCACTTGCATACATTTTCTTTGAAATGACTGGTAGAATCATTTAATATTACTTATTTATTTGCTTTGAAAAAAAAACACAAAACACCAAAAAAACAATAAAACACATTTACTTCACTAAAAATAAACACACTTTCAACCTGATATCAACTTATCATGCCTTATTATTTTCCCAACATTTTAAATTATGTTATACTTTATGAAAACTAGCACATCTCTACATCTCCTTCTGGGTGATTGAGCCAATAAAAGTCTCTGCACTGACCTCACTTGTAAAAGCTGTAGTATTCTTTTCTAGTGATCACTTTTATGGGACAAAGAACATCAATTAAAAATCAAGAACAGAAGGACAAAATAACAAACCAGCAAACATAAGCTTTGATTACTAAAGAATTCAGGCTGAAAGGTTTAGAATTTCATAGTCATTTAGATCAGTTTTGGTACTGTCATAGAACAATTACTCAGTGAATTTGAAACAGTTTGTCTCTTAATATGGATCACATAATACATTAGTTGTGGTTTATTTTCTATTTCTATTTTAAAGTGACATTTTAAAAAAAGATTTGCATATTTTGAAAACAAATGTCATGACCCCTCTCTGTCATTTCCTCTCTTTTTCCATCACAATATATATTTGATAATCACACAAAATATTAGCATATTGCCTGATCAGTTACAGTCTCCCACTGATGGAACTATTCTCATTTGTCCTTATAAAGTCTGTTCACAATGTCAAAACAACTGAGATAAATTATTACTAATACTGTGTTGTCTCTACCAATTTTAGTATGAAACTAATTGTAGAATTTGGTTAAAACTTGCTCACGGTAGGATGTTACATTTAAAGTGGTTGTGTTTGAGCCAATGTGTGAAAGTTCCATTTTCCTGCCTGGGGCTACCATATGGCTGAAGCCAGAAAGCAAGACACTTATTTATGCCTTTAGAGATTCCAAAATTGATAATTTATCCATATATTTAAAAAACTGGAGAGAAGAAAAATCTGTTTCCATTTTTGGTTGGTCCTAATCAAGAAGTTACCTCTGAGAGATCAAAACGGCACCAAGTAATATAATGGTGTTCCAGATCACCAGTAAGAATAATAGCATTTTTAAAATGGTATTTTCAGAAGGCTAATATTTCACAAGTTATTTTCACAGGAGTTCATGTTGCCACACAGTGAAATCTAAAATCCATTATATAAGTGGAAACATACCAGTGATTTCTATAAATGGTAGGTCAGCCACCATCCTTCCTGAAAATCCATCTACCAAGTAATAACTGGTGCATATATTCTTCTTACACATAAAAAATAACAGTTTAAGTTTCTAAATATTAACAGGAATTCTTTTTTCCTCTTTTGTTCCACATCTCCATGTCAAGTGTCTCCTTTGTTACAGACTGAGATTCAATTTGGGATATTATAAACCTTAAAAGTATTATCCTTTTTTTTTTTTTTTTTACTTTTTGCATTATAATATGATTGTTACTTGCATCTCATCTGTCTCCCTAAAATTGCACTACTTTACTGAGCAGTTCAAAGACCTCTTCATTTTTATTTGGTTTACTTAAGGTTTAGATTTGTAGTAAAACCTCAGAACACCTGGATTCTATGTTTGTGATTGTTGTGAATTCTTGTAATATCAACAACAGGAAGATTATAAAACAGAATGCATGTGTATATATACATACATATCATGCTTTAGCAAGTAGACTACCACAAAATCACCACTAGCAAGTATATCTATGATTATATTAATCATTACAAATTACTCTCAGCAATGAAAAATATGGTATCAATCAATACTATACAGCAATGAATAACAGCAAAAACAAGGAGGTATATACTAAACTATAGCAGCAAAACCCGTAAGGGGTGTATTATAGGTTACTACAAAATGTCATTAGTCAAGCAAGACTATCACTAGTATGACAGCACCATATTCTTATGGTAGATTACTGATATGGATATAAAGTGCTGGTACCTAGTGAATCAGACAGAATTCAGAAGGGGGAAAACCATCCCTGAGAGGAGAAAAAACCCATCCTAGAGGTGGGAGGAAAAACCAAAGTGACCCCTAAGGTGTACCCAAAGTGGGACCAATAATTCAACAGGCAGAGTCTCACTTCAGAGGTGAGCTTGGAGTCAGATGGGCATGTGCAGTAAGAGTCCAAGATCTCATAGAAAGTTCATGTGTTCAACCCATGTAGGAAAGGAAAAGTACAACAAGGGACATTCCCAGAGAGAGAGAGAGGCTCAACTTTGGGTAAAAATTTAGTCCTTTTCAAATCACTGAGATACAAGACATAGCAACATCACCACTTCTAACAGCCAATATGTGATTTTACACATGTAACGATGCTGTTTTCTGTTTTCAAACCCATTTAATTTTCCCAGACTATTTCCACCTTTCAGAAAACAAATTGTCATTACAGTTTCTTGATTTTGCACTTATTAGTTGTATCCAGTGATATCTCTGGTTTCTAGGTACCCCAGCTGTACTTCAGAGAGGTCAGCTGTACTTTTCAAGGATGTTTCTGGTTCCCAGGCCCAGGCTCACAACTTTCAGGCTGGTAGGCAACTTCTTTGTCACTATTTTTCAGCAGAGAGTTTCAGTTTTAGTAAATTTTCCCTTCTAACCGGGCCAACTTTATGGCTGCTCACATCAACCTAATTTTGCACATTTAGTTATGCCTCTATATAAGTACATCACTGACCTTCAGTTCAGCCCTTTAATTAGTGTTTTTCACTTTCATGACCAAAGACACAACCTTAGGAATTCCTAACACATAGTACACAAACCTGTTATTTGAAAATGTAGACATCGATTTTGTCTCTAAACACTAGAATTTATGGATTGATTTTTTTCATGCTGAAGCCTAATTTTTAAAATAAAACACTTCAAAACATATTCTAACAGTTTTTAATATCTTGCTGTGCAAAATAGTAGTGTGATTCACTCAGCAGAAATACCTTCCTGGTATTTGGGGGCTGGGTGGCTGATTGTTTATTTCATGGATCTTCAATCATTTTGCATACAAAACTTGAAAATGTGTTCAATTTCTTGCTATATTAACTTCCAAATGTATCTACTGCTTGTTCTGTACACACCTCCTCCCCATTCCCTTCAAAAAAATTCTGGGTCAAAAGGAATCAAACAGCATATGAAGTATGCAGCATACCACAAGTAAAATGTCTTGCAGTGGATGTGAGTGAACAAGATTTCTCATAGTACTTGAATGACAACTTCGAATGCCTTCTATATTCTGTGTGCATGACAGCTTATACCTTCAAATTTCGGTAGAACACTGACTCATGCAAATAATTTTTCTATATTCTCCTCTAAGATGTGTTCTCATGATAAGAAATGCGATGATAAGCCCCAAAACAAAGTGCTACTCTTCTATCCAAAATTTGATTATAGGAAAACTATGTTGGGATTATCACCACAGCCTGAAAAAAATTGCATTTGAGAGAGGGTGAAAAAATCATCTGTATCAGCAGCTGGGTTAGGATGAAGTAAAACCTCTTTTAAATGTCTGCACCTTTCAGTAGCTGAGTTTTTATGAAACCTGTTTGTTCTAGCAAGTGGTAACATGTCTCCAAACAGTATGAGTAGTACTGATTTTGTTATGTTATGGCCAGAGAAAGTATCCATGCTTGAGAGTTTTGAAATATCAAGTTATGAAAGATCCTGGAGCTTCTGCTGATATACCTGTACCTGTTGACCTCAAAGACCGTGAAGATGGGGTGATGCAAAATCAAACAAGGACAGTAGGGAGAAGACACATTTAGTGAAGATAAATCAATCCTGTGAATCAAAAAGAGCAAGTGCTTGAATTTAGCTCTCATAAGGGAATGCTCTAACCATTTTAAGTTATTGGTGTCTTGGATTCCTCTCCACGTATTTGACCAGAAATCCTATTTCAGCGAAGAAAAACCTATAAAAGAAGTGTCAATCAGATGTTTTTGTGAGCAGCTTCTCTTTTGACAAACCAACACAATGTTAAGGAAAGACGTTTTTGTTTTCAAATATCAATCAGCTTCATACACCTTTCGCCCAGCCAAGAAAGAGCACACACAATTATAAAGAATGAGTGATCGAGATGTGGTTTTCTTTTCTGAAGAATTTGTCCCCTAGCAGACATAGAGAATAATGTGGAACATATTTCCTCACAATATCTACCTGATCCTGCATCCATAAGAGTACACAAATAATATTGTATTATTCATGAACAAACTTCATTTCTTGTCTTGCAGAGTACTAGCATTTGTTTAAAATACTATTCTTTTAATTATTTAACTCCCGTTGTTATGCTTCACCCTTATTAATCCAGGAGAAATAAATCCAAGGACTGTCAGCAACAGTAACAACACAGCAACTGAAGAACCAGGAGGTTAATTTTTGATTCAATAATATCATGTCAAACCACTGAATCAATGAAAAAAAAAAAAAAAGCCATGTTCTCATGAATGTCCCTGTTGAACACAAGGTACCTTGGAAGTGAAATGATCTGGCTAGAATTTGACATAAACCTGTAAGATGACTCAGCATTTCATTCAGGGGCTTAAGATCACTAACTAATCTTTTCCCTGCTGTGTCTGGCCCTAATCTTATATTCTAGGTATGATGAGTAAGGCTGTTACTCTGCATGTCCTCTCTGGGCAAGTTTTCTTAAACTCTGTAGTTACATAGGAAGTTAATGACATGTTGCGCATGGACTTTAATCCACTTCATTGTCCCAGAGCTGAAATTTAACTCTTAATCACTTGGAACAGAATGTTATCTGAGGTAATTTGGCACATTTTAATTGCAATGAAGCAACTTTATATGAGCTATTGATCCAGCCTGGTATAACTAGGTATCAAGGAAGAGTGTTCACTGCAGAACTAACCTTTTTATGTTGCGCTTTGGTGGTCTGAGCTAAACAGATTTATTTGTTCTTCTTTCCCATAATCCTTTCTGCTTTCCGACATTTTCACATGTGGACTTTACACTGAGATACTTCAGTTAGCACACTGATGGAGAAAGGTTGTAGCTACGATTTTTTCCTGCTTTGAACTAAATAATAAGGTTATGATTTTTTTTTTTTTAAGAAAAAAAAATCCCACACATTTTCTATCTCCGTGACACAAATGTATCTTGGAAATCTGCATAAAAACTATGAAAAAAATATTGCATTTGCAAGAAGTAAAAAGATGAAGAAAGTAAAACCAAGTAGAGGAATTAGCATGAAAGAGCAACACTTTCTCTGATCCTTTACCTTTTAGAGTTGCGTCAGTAAGGGTTAAGCAAAACTTTGAGATTTTATTTCTGTAGTTGAAACTTAATTAGAGCATGAATTCCAAAATGGCTGGAGATGTGAATGAGACCATGAGATGTGTTATTACATGATATAGTTAGGGATACTTACAGATTTCATTCCCTTAAATATTGATTCTACCCTGGAATAAGACTGAAAATGGCATAATTGTTACACCTGCCATGTAACTATGGCTACAACAAGTTGGTTTGTTTCAAGGGTGATGTTTTTAAAAGCTATTTCTACCAACTTAACCAACATTACTGAATACTGGATGTTTTTAACAGGAGCTGGAAATGTTGTAAATAACATAGGTTCATCTACCGTAGTATTTTATCTTGTGTCAGATGTACTATTTTAAGCAAATCCATTGGTTTTCCTACTCCTCATATATTAGTGCACATCACAGAGTAGTCTCAGAACGCACCATCTGGATTTCCTTTGCATGCATGTTCTCCAGTAGCATGCCTAGAGCAATTCCTCTACTCATATTCATCAAAACTGGGCTAGAGACAGCAGCAGTAATAACTCTCTAAAATTCTGATAACATGAATGTCAAGGCATTAGCACTGTTTTGTTCTATAAATACAGTTTTCTTTGTTGGCATTAATTTTTCTCATTGCTGAGTCAGAGGTAAAGCAGGCACACAATTTCTTAATGGAGCAGTCTAACTTCAAGGGAAGAATAATTCTGCTTTTTATATGTAAGTTTTAGCATGTAAGTTTTTAACATGTAAGTTTTTAACAATCAGAGTATTAGCTGTGGCCGTCTCCCATTAATGAATTGGAATAATGTTAGTCACATCTTTTCTTTCCCTTTATCAGAAATTTGTATATTTAAATAATCAGAGTGCTTTGAATCACTCCCCAGGCTCACTCTAGTTGACTAACCACCTATCATATAACGAAGCAACACTATTTCTCAGGAAAAAAAAACGAGAACAGTGTTGTTGTTATTATTGCTGAAAGAAATTATTCTAGCTTCTGTATTCATTATTCAAACATGTTTGTATACTGGCCAAGTTCCTGAAATGTTCCATACTGATTGCGTATATGGGCATTTCTTTTTTTTTGTTTGGTTGTGCTTTTTGGTTTTTGTTTTGTTTTGTTTATATGGTTTGTTTGGATTTTTTCAATTTTTATTTTCCTGACCCTTATTCTGATAGCTCCATATATATATTTAGTTCTCTATGTTTTTATGAAAATATACCCAGAGCCACTAGTCACTGCCAAAAACTGGCATGTCCTTATGTTTTAAAAATACTAGTGCTAAATCCTTTATACTGCTGGACACAAATGATTCCATCCTTTTGTCTAAACCTTTCATCATTCACACCATTAGAGAAAAAGCCTGCTTAACCCTATATCTTTTAGTGCTAAACTTAACCTTCTCACATTTACTTCTTTTGTAGAATGACACCTGTGACAGTTTGTTAATCCTTAAGAAATCAGCTTTTCCAAAATACCTATTTTGTTATCATTTACAAGAACTGGAGGAATTTTTTTCAATAATCAAACACTATTCATACAGAACTTACAGAATTTGAAGTGTTTGATAGAAAGATGATTGTAAGGGTCATTTCTCCACTTGACCCCTTGCAGTAATCTGGGCATTTTTTGAGACTGTATTTAATCCAACCACAATCCTTTTTGTGCTTGTCTAAACCAAGAAAGAAACATGAAGAAATCTTTCTCAGGTTTTATCGTCTCTCAGAGAATGAGATTTTCTTCTCAGTAGAAGAGAAGAAATAGTAAATTACTAACTTAGATGGGAGAATGTTTGAAGAAATACCTTGTTATGAAAATATGCTGAAGATATGTTATTGAGCTTTGAAAGCTCATGAAAATCAGCAAATTTTCAGAGAGAAAGGGTCTGAGGCCCGCAGCAAAATTCTTGTGTCACTTCTCTAGAGAAAAATGAGTAAAAAGACTGTTGTTGGTGGGGTTTTTTTTTTTTGATCTGGAGCTGTGCACTTCGAATACATTCCATTTTATGAAAACATTCAAATGTTTGTGTTTTGGTTTTTTTAAACAACCAACAAAAAGCAAAAAAAAAAATAAAAATCTTCAAACCAACATTTTCTTGAAACAGTGAAAGGAAACACAATTTTCATTCCCTGACCAGTTCTGATATGTAATTTATCTATTGATGTTCTTTGATCTGAGGATTACATTTCTGTATAAGGATTAAATCTTTAGATCAGTTTGAATTACTATAATTTTTCATTCTGTTGTCTAAAGTGAGCCATCCTTTGCATAAGAAATGTTTTCGGAGAAAACAAGAGCCTCTAGATATCCAGAATTACCAGAACCTATAGCTATCCAAAATTACTACAGCAGAGCAAAACTGAGTAACGGACTCAAACCACAAAATTTAGTGATGGCTAAATTTCCTCTTTCTTTCAGGATTTCAGAAATAAATAGGCATAGGATTAAAGACAATTTCACTGTGATGATTTCATTTGTGTAGTAGACCTTTAACGTTGATATTACAACAGTAACTCAAAAGATTTAACTCTAAGATTGATATGTTTATTGCTTTTCTTTTAAAAAGGGGGAAAAATACATTGTTTGTTAATAAATCACCATAATGGAAATGGTCAGAGTAAATAAAACTAAATATGATTATCTTTCAACAGGTGTAACAACAGATAACTACATAAAATGCTGTTCATTGGAGAAAATTAAATTTTCTTCATTGCCAAATCACCTGTAAAACCACAACACACATTATAAAACAGTTAAATTTTTTTTCTGGGAAAATTATGATATCTACTTCTACACCAGCTGTTTGATACCTTCCTTTCTTGCAAATTAATTTAAGTGCTCATACTGTTGAAGCCTTCCCTTTTCCAAATTAACTTATGTAAATGCTGAACCCCCTCGCCCAAGTGACATCTCTATTTGCTTATTATTGTCTTTGTAGCATCCATAGACACAAAAATGAAGATTCTAGTAGATTTGCTTTCATAGCACTACACAAGAAAATATTTCTCCTGCTTCAAAGGGCACAGCGACACAAGTTGGAAGAATAGAAATTAATAGAATAAAAGCAGCTATAAACGAGGAAATGTATTGGTTGTATAATTATGTGCATTTGTGTTGGTTAGTTAACCACACCTTACTAGTCCCCACAACACTAGGAAATTGGCAGTTATACACAACACACACATATATATATGCATATGTACGTATTTCACTCTTTTTTGCTGTTAACTATAATTACGTATCATTTATAGCATTTAAGCATGAGCAGAATAATGAGCAGAGACCTCTCAGAGAACAGGGTTTCATGCAAAATTCACTTTGGGCTGAGGAGGTAACAGCACTTGAAACAACCAAATTCAGTGGGCCACAGACGCTAGTATTAAAAACAAAATAAAGATAGATAATACCAGACAACAAAATAATGGAAACCAAGTCTGGATAGACCGGAATCTATCCAAGGTTTGTGTTAAGAGAACTCTGTCCAGGGGCCAGTTCTGCCCAGTTCTGGGCCCCTTGCTAGAAGACATTTTGGTGCTGGAGTGTGTCCACAGAAGGGCAGTGATGCTGTTGAAGGGTCTGGAGCATTATGTCCTATGAAGAGTGGCTGAGGGACCTGAGGGTGTTTAGCCTGCAGAAAAGCAGGCTCAGGAGAGATCTTATTGTTCCTCTGAACTACCTGAAAGGAGATTGTGGAGCGTTGGGTATTGATCTCTTCTCCCAGGCAACCAGTAACATGACAAGGGGAAATGATCTCACGTTATGCCAAAGAAGGTTCGGCTCAGATATCTGGAAAAAACTGTTCCCTGAAACAGTGGTTAAGCATTGGAATAGGCTACTCAGGGAGATGCAAAGAAAGAGAAACGGGGCAAAAGTTACCAACTGGGCCTATGAGTTTTGCCTTCCAAAAGGCACTTCTCACTAAGCAGATGTGAGTAAATGATCAGAAGTAGCAGCTTGTTCTCCCTCTCTGCTCCCCCCCCCGGTGGAGAATTACATTTCAGCAGTAAGTGGACAGTCACAAAGGCTGCTCATTCAAATATTCAAGGGAAATTTTAAGAAGACCTTGTCTTCCACAATGTCAGGAATGAGAAACAGAAGAGAAGGAAATGGTACTTCTGAAAATTACAATAGATAACCAAATCTGATTTGTCAAAGTAAGGAAGAATTGAATTGCTTTCCATCACTTTTCTAGAAAGCTGTTCTTTAAAATACATAGAGTTTTGTGGTCAAAGTCTTTGTTCTTTGCATTAGCCATATCTTTTAATATTAGGGGTTTTGTTTTTTTTTTTTACTAGTCATGGGTTACCATCCTATATCCCAAGGGGTGCTTGAAAACAAACTGAAAAGTATCTAATGCAAAGAAAGCTCTAGTACCTGTGTCAGCTGGAATTATGCCACTTTCTCATAAGAAACTATTCTTCCATCAATTTCTGTTTCAAAACTAATGTCCAGGATGCCTTGAGCTATGTTATAAAAGTAGTGTAAATTACGTCAAGTATGCAGAATACACATACTTGAGAAGTAAAAATTGAATTATACAAATGGGACACATGCTTATCAGAAGATTCAAAACATTTCCAGACTGAGACTTCGAGGGGTAATTAGGAATCCCTTCGTACTGATATGTGACCACAAACTGGGACAAATGGGAATTACTTTGTGCCAGTAAATCTCACAGTGCCAAATGCCCCAGTAACTTTTGGCTATCTTACAGATAGGCATGAGCAAGCATGAAAAGTGTTTTGCGTATACCCTGCATGCCTGCTGCTTTATTTAAATTGAATTCAATTCCATTAAATTGAATTAAACATGAATTGCTTACTTTATAGCTGCTATTTTATAAGTTGGTTTAAGGATGGGATGAGTTGGAAGACTCATCTGTAAATATCAGAGAAGGACCAATAGGAGAACAGAAACAGGAGAAAAATCAGAACACTCTACAGGAGTTTTGCTTTTCAAAATTGGATGTTGGGGACATTGTTTTGACCTTATCCTTTTATCCTACCAGAAAAAAGGAAAGAATGGAATTTCTACATTGCATTCTAAAAGAAAAAATACATTGTATCATAAGTATGTTTCACAGATTGATGTCAATTAGAACATAACTGAATTGTCAAAACTAACTCTCAAGAGAACACACCTGCTCACTTTACTGATGTTTCAAAGTTGCACTGCATTGTTTGGCTTTTTTTTGTTTTGGTTTTTTTTTTTTATTTCTTTGCATATTATTCTGGAATGGTTTGTGTAGTAAAGACATCTTTAAAATAATTCTTCTACTCTCTTAATTCTTTTTCTTGCACAAAATGCATAATTATCAGTATAGAACTGATCGAGTGCTTCCAGCTCTGTCAGTTATGCGACGAATGCAGGTGCATGTAAAACAATTATAACATAACTGAGAAGTTAGTGCCTCTCTTCACCTCTGTGTTGGACTGCAGGCTGAATAATGAATGTGTTGCATTTTATTGCTGTTCCAAAAATGATGTTTGTTACAGAACTACAAAGGAATTTCAGGAATTTCTCATAATAGTTACACATCTCACATAGGTACAATACTTACTGTGCCCATTGATTGCTTAAGTTTGGTTACGTGCATGTTGCTTCAGGTTTTAAATATATCATAAACAGTGACTCAGAGACATTATACATTATGTTTGCTGTTCAGTTTGAAAATGATTTAGTGTTTGCAGGCCTTGTAAGAGTAGCCAGTGCATTTGAACTCCTCTTGGCAGAGGAGAAAACAAAAAACCTCAGCTCAATTATGTTATTTTTAGACATAACTCAAGAAGGCTGGCACTGTATCTCCCAAAAGACTCTTACAATGTCTGTGTCCAAGTAACCCTAGCAGTGAAGATTGCATTAAAAGAGACTAGTCATTTGGACATTGCCTTAAAGGTTATTCCTGTTGTTTACACAGTCTCATGGTACCTGTGTCTTCAAAGATGCTCTATTCCACTATTAATGTAATTATCCAGTAAAGGGTACATTTTACCATTTAGAAACTAAGTTTGGAAAAAAAGCCAAAACTGTTTGTCTGCACTGCAATATAGTAGAAGGATCATAGATTGTCACAGTTACCAGTCATTTGCAGCCATCAAACCACTCACACCACACTGCCTGCAATTCTTATTGCACTCACATGTTCCCTTCTAAATAAAAATCTATATGTAGTTGCAGGCAATTTAAGGAAGCAAGGGTTTGTTATGACAGATTTCTCACCCTGGTTTGTCATTGGATCTCAAGAAACCAGGTATTTGCCTGTGTCAGAATTAATTTTCAATAAGAGCTAGAGAGTTTGAGTATCACAGTTTCCAAATGTTTAACAAAGATAATTTGAAAGAAAATTGTTTCATTTACAGCAATATTCAGTTTTAGAAAAATAAAACTTGATTATTTCCAAGACCTGAGATAAAAATAGTAGATTTTTTCCCATCTCCTCCTTTGCTTCATAACTTACGATAACAAATTTTTCATAGTATAAATTGCTTAACTTAATCACTTTTGATATAGTACAAAATTTGAAGAAAAGTTCTTTTTATTTATAACTCAGAGCAAAATAACTCAGTATTATGCCATTTACAAATGACTTATTAAGGACAGCAAGAAATTTTGCAAGGATTTACTACTTAGAAGGATTGTTTGTAACAAATATTTTCTAATGTGAATATGCACATTTAAAAATTCTTAAAAATGGTTCTACCTACATGTATTTTCACATGCTACCTTAAATACGCTGTTTCTATGAGCTTGCAAGTTTTTTATAAAAGAAAATATAGATCACAAATCCTGTCTTTGTAAAAGTAGTTTGAAAAATTATGAAAAATATTCATGAATTGTGTTCAATATTCCAAATCTGTAAAAACAAAGGTATTGGGAAAACTGATGAATTTTACCTACTTCTTACATCTGCCTTTCAAATTACTACTGCAGTTGAATCAGATACATTTTGTCTTCTATGGCAAAACATTATGGGAGACAAAGAAAATTATCAGTATTACTGTAATAAGAGTATTATAGGATAAAAAATCCTTTTCCAAATACTGTGAGAACTTCCAGTAACATACTTCACTTGATTAAATTACTCTTTATAAGACAATAATTATTTCTGGAAATCTGGTTACCTAGTACATATTTTTAGCTTTACTTTTTTCTCTCCAGTGTGCAGTCACTAGAACTTGTGAACATTTGCCATGAACTTGCTACCCCTGGCAGTGTATGGGATAATACAAAGCCTCAAAGGGCCATATAAAGCAAAACATAGTGTAACATAAATACCACTAAATACCACATTCCCCTTTTTTTTTTTTTTGGTGTATTCTTAGTTAGCCTATGAGACAAATAATCAGCTGTTAGTATGATTTCATTGAAACCAGCTCTGCATTATTGGTCTTATCTATTTCAGCTTGATCATGGTTAAAACAACAGCATTTAAAAATTAGGATCCAGTATACACAGATTTATAGCTGTCTTCTAATAAATGCACAATTTGCAGACAAGATTGTGTATTCTCCAAGCAACTGAGATTCATATTCACACAGATGAATACTCCAAAACAAGCCTGTTTAAATATGCCGCAATAAAAGAAAATGCTGCTGACAGCAATTCCTCCTGTAGCTCAGTATGTGAAATTGTGAATAGACTGACAATCAAATGAAATTTATGGTGATCAAAAATTAAATTAAAAATAAATTAAATGAAAAAAAAAGATATCCAAGGGAACATTTTTTATGAAAATCCTATGAAAACACCAGATCTCTATTCCTTTAATTTCATAAAAGGTTTATGTATTTATGTCTGGTCAATTTTGCAGTCACTGAAAAAAAATGTTGTTTAGCTAATAAAACAATCACCTTTTCCAGATGAGATCTATTCACTAGTGGTCATTTAATCTGCAAATAAACCTCCTAGATAGTTACAATGCACATATTGTATTCAATATTGAATTACTTCAATAGTAATTTTTATCTTCAGTTCCTTAAAGATATTAAAGCTCTTTTCTTTAAACCTGCTTTCTATTATTAAGGTCAGCGTCTCCTATGACTGTGATTTTGCAATTTTCAAACTGAGAGATAGGTATCCAGCTATTATTTTGTTTAAATTGTGGAGTATTCTGATTTAGATAACGCATTTATTTAAAGCTACCGCTTCTCTATATGCAACTTGATGAAGAGAAATCAGCAAACTCATGGTCACACAATGACTTGGACTGAACAAGGTAGTGTAGGATAGTGAATTTTTTCCCAGATTATCTACTCTGACATTGGAACAAGTTGCATTTTATTGACATAAAAAGGTATTACATATTTGGTGGGGTTTTTTGTTTTGTTTGAGATTTGGTTTTTGCATTTTTATTAAAGAACATGGCATAGTTGGGGTTGAGAAAAGTACAAGAATTTTATTCTCAATCAGTTTTACTGGGATTCTGCACCCTGAATTTAGGTTTCTGTATGGAAGTGTCCATTATAATCCTGCACACTTGCCTCTCCTTACTCCACGTGGAGATCTGATCATGGTTGTAAATACATCCTAGAGAAAAAAAATTCAGCTACATACAGGTGGATACCCGAATAACTGCTAACCAAATGCTCTTTGAATAAATTGAGCACCTCTTTCACAAACAGCAACAGAGGCATAAAGACTGTACGCAGTTGTAGACACCTACATTGATGATACCTAAATTCAGCCTTTCATATATGAAGGAGAAAGCCAAACATGAAAGAAGTCTGTACCCAGATAAACCCTTCCTCATAAGAGTACCTGAAGATCCACAAAGTTTTCCCATGACTGTGTCTACTGATGGTGCTGACTAGGATGATACTTCAGTTTTCAGTGGCATTTGTACCCGATAGACCCCGCAGAAGCAATTTAAGACAAAATTTCATTTATTACATATATCTAGAGCATATTGTTATGCACTAATTTTGCTCAGTACAAAGCAAATTATTTAAAACAGTTCTCAGTGTGCCATTCATTGTTAAGCAAATTAAAAGTATTTGAGCTTGTGAACACTGATTGCAAGCACTATATTTCATGTCTCTCATAGTCAATGATCTTTTATTTCCAGTAAGAAATATGAATTTCCCTCTATGATTTAATAAATGGTGGTACTTACCTTTATAGTCTAGGTAGTTCATTTCCATAGGTATGTTTCATTCAAATGAGTTAATTAAATTGATTTGCATTTACATAATTTCTCTACTTTGACTGCAATAAACTTTCAGTGTAAATTTAAGCAATCGAAACTCTGTTTTGGCAAGTGACAATGGTCTAATGTACATTTTGGGCTGATATTTCTTAATCAAGCAATTTAGACCATAAATTTACATATTTATGGGTAAACTGCATAGTTAATATTTGTTCTGCCTGGATGCTTACTTCAATATAGGAGAAATTTAGTAGTAATTTTCTTTTAGCATTTCAGAGCAAGTACTAGTGAATGTTTTTATCATGTAAATGTGTCTTTTATTTGGTCCTTTCTGTTTTCTCTAGAAAAATGAAGACCCAGACATAAAGATACATTGATGCTAGTTGTTAAAAATAATTTAATTAAACAAATCAAGTGTAGGGATTTTAATGAAAATTGACACATCTTCACTTAGTATATTTTATTATTCTTATTAAGAAATTGAAAGCATATTGGAAAGGCTGCAATCAAAGAAAATATTTATCACTGATTTTTCTGATGCTGACATGGAATAAGTAAATCTTTACTTTAGTCTCTTTAAAGAAAATCTTCCACATGAAACCAAAGCCAGGTTGTTATAAAATCTCCTCAGAAACTATTTTAAAGCTTGAAAACTTCTCTCTAGAAAAAAATTCCTTTCATGGAAATTTTGTACTTCTATATATACAATCCTGGAATAGTAGAAGAGATAATACATGTAATTTATATTAATTTGACTTAATTTGATGTGTATATGAGGGAAGGAAAAACTTTCATTTAAATAATTTCATAAAGTTATTACAGAGGGTTTTTTTCTATATTTATAAATAGTTATATGAATAATCAAGGATTTTCTTAAAATATATTTTCCAAGCAATATAATTGCTTGTTGTTGTTGTCAGGTGTTTTATCTGTTTGTTTGCTTTTGTTTTTTGTACTGAGAGAATCCATTGTTTGTACAAAGGTGTTTTAATTCTATTTTGCTTCATTGCACATTTGCCTTATGAAAATCATTATCCTATTTTTCCGTTCTTTTCTAGTATATCTTGCATATTCATATTCTGATATAGCTGCAGATATAGGAGGAATTGATAAATTACTTTTCCCTGGTGACATACTTCTCCCTGATGACCAGGCTCTTCGGGTAATGCTTTCAGCCTGAAAGATCAGTTTTGTTGCCTGACTGAAGTGATCACCTTTTCTTATTTGCCACTGACAGAGATTCAGATACAATACAGAGTAGGTTGATTATACTTGGTTGAATATATCAACTTTTCTTTTACCCTCCCATGCAAAGGAGAGTTTAATTTCTAAATACGAATATTAAATTTGTGTTGTAAAGCTCTCTGTGCCTTAATTCAGGTTCTAGGTCATGAGTCTCCTTTCAAATCAACAGATTATTAACATAAAGCTTCTCTGTAAACTACTTCTCAGCAATTTATATTTCTGCTGGAGATAATGGTGCTTGCAAACCCATCTGAATATTTTCTTTTAAGACTAAATCTAAATTCCTAACTCACGGGCTGTAGTGGTTTGAACCAGGTTTTCCCCCTGAAGCTAAGAAAGTGCTAACCCCCAGGGGGGTGACACTGGAGATTTGAACCAATCTGCGCTCCTGCGAAATATAAACATACCACAACCTGACCAGAAGAAGAAGTGTTGTAGTTTGGTTGTAGAAGTGTTGGCCATGTTCTGAGGCCACGAGGAGCAGAGGGCAGAAGCCCCTGGGGGGGCTTTGGCCCCCCAACCCCCAGCGGGGGCCTGCGGGGACCTGGAACAGCATAAAACTGGGCTAGGTGCCTGCAGCTGAGAGCTAAGGAAGTTTTCTCCACCATGAGTGAGCAGAGACAGCAGCGGCAGAAGCAGTGTCTAGAAGTGATGGCAGAGCCAAAAAGATAAGAAGCGGCAGAGGCATTACAGCCAAGCAGGAGAGACACAGTGTTGTCTGAAAAAGAAGGTAGCAGTAGCCGAAAGAGAGAACAGAGTTCTACAGAGAGGAAGTTTGGGGGTAAGACCTGCTAAAGTCCCCTAAACTTTCTTTGAGATCCCTCCAAAATGGAGGGGGGTGGACTCTTACTGATTAGAAGTCCTAAATGGAGTAAAGGAGCTAAGAAACTTGGTTGTCCTGAGAGCTCAGCCAGGACGGTGTGTAGGAGGTTGACATTGGAACCCTCCCTTGCTGCAAGCTACAAAGAAGCTCACAGCCATCTTGAGGCAGGGCACAGAAGCTCTGCAAGGGGCTTGAGTCCCCTGAAGATACCAGACTGTCACGAAGACTCCCTGTGCTCGTGATAGGACTGTGGTGGAATGACCTTTGTCTGGGGTGAACGTAGCCCACAGAAGACCCCTCGCTTGGAAACGATGGGGCAGGGGGGGGGGCTTGGATACCCCCCTTGTGAGTGCTGGTAGAAATCCAGCTGTCAGCTGCTGCATGTGAAGAGGACAGATGACTGCTGCCGTAGAGAAACTGCTCAGAGACTAGAAGGGATCTGTCCTTCTTCCCTCCTGGACTTTTATTTGGAGGGGAGAAGAGATCTGACCCATTGTAAATACTTATGTCATGGTAGAGATAGTTGAGATCATGTGTATAATGTATTATAATATTTATTTGTACAGTCATTGTAATATATTTCCCTTTCCCCCATTTTGAGTCTGGTGTGTTTTATCTGGAAAAACCCATCTCACATTAGATTGAGATGTGACAGGAGTCTAGGACTAGAGAATTAGATTTTTTGAGGCTCTCAAACCATGACACGGGCATAATGGAAATATTTTAAATCTTAAATGCCACTTGTATCTTATGTTTAAATTACAAGTTTTTCTCCTTTTTTAGTAAACTATTCAGACATTAGTGAGCACTTTAATAATATCTTATTGCCTTTTGTGTTGATCACAGATATGAAAGAAAAAATAAAACCAAAACTCTCTCAGCTACATAAATTCTGATCTCTAGACATGTTGAACAGATTTAGGTAATTATGAAAGTTTATCCCACTTGAGTTACTCAAATACGTTGTAATATTTTGAACTACAAACCATACATGAAATATAGTTTATTAAAAAAGAGTAATACTGTATCTTTCTCATTACATTTTCCCTCAGATAAAAATATAAGTGCAAGATTAAACTGATATGTATAACCCATATAACTTATGTTTATAATTTATGTATAATAGAATATAATGTGTATATTTATAGAAAACTCATGCTGGTTTTACAAAGCCATAAATTGTTGTTTCAAACTTGCATCACTAGTCTGCACTTTCATCCAAATATAGTCCTAAAAAAAAATGCGTAAGGCATTGGTTCCTCTGTTACTTTTTCACACAGTTCTAGCTGATATAGCTCTGAGAGTAGGTTTAGACTAGATGCTAGGAGGAAATCCTTTACCATGAGGTGGTGAGGCACCAGAACAGGTTGCCCAGAGAAGATGTGGATGTCCCATCCCTGGAAGTGTTCAAGGTTGGTTTGGACAGGGCTTTGAGACCCTGGTCTAGTGAAAGGTGTCCCTGACCATGGCAGATGTTTGGAACTAGATGATCTTAAAGGTCCCTTCCAACCCAAACCGTTCTGTGATTCTATGAGAGATATTTTTTTTATAGTCCTTCTTAAACACAGAATTTATTCCAAACAATTGCAAGAAGAGATTGATCTGACACTGTCACAGGTGGGTACCTCCATCTCCTGCCACTTCCAGGAGGTCTGTCCAAGTTTATTTGTCTCTGTTTTAAGCATCCTAGACTGATGAGAAACACTTTCATTTGAGCAACTCCCTTTCATCATGTTCTCCACTAGTCCGTTTCTTCCCAAGGATCTCCCACGGGGAAGGAGTCAGTATAAGCACAGAATCATTAAGGTTTGGAAAAACCAGGTCATGTTCACCACTAAATCATGTCCTAAGGTTCCATATACAAATGTCTTTTGAACACTTCCAGGAATGGTGACTCCATCACTTCCATGGGCAACCTGTTCCAATGCTTAACCACTCTTTCAGTAAAGAATTTTTTCCTAATATCCAACCTGATCCTCCTTTGGCACTCCTTGACACCCCTTTGACTTATTTGGAGTTAAGAGATTTACACCCAGTTTGGTTATTGAAGTTAGGTCTTATAAGGTTGACCTTAATGAGAAAATCATCTTCCTATCCATAAAAACTCATTGGTTTAGCTCCAATTTCCTTTCTATCACCTTGTGCAAGGAGCAGAAGGTGGTTGCTTATCACATAATATTCAACTTGCAAAAGTCTCCTATATTATAGTAAAAGGAAATGTAACTATAGAGGGAAAGACTCCTGCAACTAAGACTGAGAGACATAGAATAGCAGTAAAAGAAGCATTTGTTGAGGCCTATTCTAAGGCCAGCAGAAAAGTCCCCTTAAAACCAATTGTAGCAGATAGACCTCACTCTTATGACTATGGTAGTTATGAATCTCAGAAGTTAAATTGCTACTGGGAATTCACAGATGACTGCTAACTGGAGTGATTATCTTAGTAAAGACAGTGGCAAGCTATGTTCTGGATAGCTTGAGTCTGAGATCCCTTAATGGAATGTTGCCCCAAGACACCCAGACTTGAAGAAAGTCAACCAGATTTATAAGTGAAAATATTGTTGGAATAATCACTGTTGGCAATAAGATATGACAAGGTACAGTATCACAATCCCTTCTAATGTGAATCTTCCCAAACTTAGTATGTCAGCATCTCTCTCCAGTTGAGTTGTCCATATAACTCCTCAAAATACATTTTCCTTTAGGCTTGCTCAACATAACATTTATTGCTCTCCTTCCTAACTTTCAGTCATATATACAAGAAACTGATAACTATGTAGATATTTATGTCACTTTCTTTTGGCTACTGATTTTTGGTTTTTACAAATTTAATAATTTATAATTTAATTATAAAATTATTCAAATTTTATAGTAGTACTCACTACAAAATTTGGTGTAAATAGAGGTGCGAATGAGCAGTAAAGAAGAAGAGAAATGTGGTACTTTATTTTGTGTTACAACTACTCAGCTTTCAGACTCTGAAAGATTTCTCATCCTAATTTTATAAAACCTACCCCCTGTATATAAATGTCTGAATTTAAGTATGTATTTCATTATCGTAATACTAACCCAACACATTATTAATTGTCTGACTTCTTCCAGAAACCGAAACAAAAATGGGTCTAGAGGAAAGACTGTGTTGCAGTGAAGAGGGAGGTCAACTGAAAGAGAGGCAGATTGCTGAACTCAGGATAACCTTGATAGCATTGTATGCCTGCTTTATCAAGTACACCACGTTGTAGCAGCCAAATGAAACACAATATTTCAAAGCAATGCCAGCTGTAAGCAAGACCTTTCAAAGCAGCGTAAGTTTCCATACTCACATCTCTCAAAACAGTGTGGTCGCTAAGCTCTTCACATATATTACAGAATTTTTGTTCTCACTAAAGATGCCTAAGGACATAGTGAAGTGTTTTCATTCCTTGATTACAGATAATAGAGAAAAACTGTCAAGAAAGGAAAAAGGGAAAGGAGAGGAGGGGAGGGGAGGGGAGGGGAGGGGAGGGGAGGGGAGGGGAGGGGAGGGGAGGGGAGGGGAGGGGAGGGGAGGGGAGGGGAGGGGAGGGGAGGGGAGGGGAGGGGAGGGGAGGGGAGAGGAGGGGAGAGGAGAGGAGAGGAGAGGAGAGGAGAGGAGAGAAGAGGAGAGGAGAGGAGAGGAGAGGAGAGGAGAGGAGAGGAGAGGAGAGGAGAGGAGAGGAGAGGAGAGGAGAGGAGAGGAGAGGAGAGGAGAGGAGAGGAGAGGAGAGGAGAGGAGAGGAGAGGAGAGGAGAGGAGAGGAGAGGAGAGGAGAGGAGAGGAGAGGAGAGGAGAGGAGAGGAGAGGAGAGGAGAGGAGAGGAGAGGAGAGGAGAGGAGAGGAGAGGAGAGGAGAGGAGAGGAGAGGAGAGGAGAGGAGAGGAGAGGAGAGGAGAGGACAAAGTACTTAAATTTAGAAATTACAGGAAATGGACAGAAAGTCCAGACTGAATGTCTTGAAAATGCCATCTCACCTGCCTCCCAGCTCAGGTGGTCCTGAAAGACACATTTTTTTCATCTCAGTACTCTCCAAATACAAAAAGATTTTGCTTTTGTGTTTGTACGACAGAACTTCAGATTTGATAAATTATAACTAACACACGCATCCTCAAGGATGTTTAGGGGAGCTTGATTAAAAATTGGTGGATTTCAAACTTTTTATTCATTCAATTAAATTGAAGTAATCCTGACAGGCACATTCATCATCCTGCACTGTTATTCTGCAAATGAAGTACATGAGAACACTTTGTGCTGCAGTTCCAGTGGTAGATAGGTATACCTTGTTCTAGGTCAGAAATATGCCTACATTAGTGTGTACTGCCCAAATAATTATGCCCTGCTGTTTCCTGCTGCAAAATTTTGAAATCAAATTCAGTTTGGATATGAGCAAACACAGATCTTTGCACCACTTCTATATGGAAACAACTCGGATAATCCTTATATACAAGTGTCCCTAATAGAATACATTCCCAGCATAAGAGAACCCTTACATTCCATATTACAAAAAAGTAAAACTATTATGAGCAAGTCGTGCACCTCCAAAGATTAGTCGTGAACCTGAAAAACACGTACGTGAAACACTTCGAATTTTCACCAGATTTACTATTTCTCCACATTGAAGATGTTGGGTAATGTTTTAGCCTTTACACTGTTATCAGAGGTTGTCTCAGATTTCTCCTTTCCAGAAACATTTTAAATAGATGGAAATCTCAGGTCACTGAAAAGAAACTGTGCAGCTGTTTTTCAATGGATGCACCTTAAGTGACACAAGCAGTAAATCAGCAGAGGAAAAAGAAGATGTAGGTCCAAGTCTGTCTGTCCTGTCTGCTGCAGGTCTCAGTTATCCTGCTCTTCAGTCTTGATGCTCTTTTGGGCAACTTTAGCTTTCTGTAATTGAGTTTATGTTCCAGCTCTGTTATTCTGTCATCTGATCTTTAGCTTTGTTCCTCTGCTTCTCGATTTTCTTTTTGCCTGCATAATCATCTTCACAAACTTCTGAGCAATCCTTCCCTGCACAACTCCAATATTTTGACAATATTTATTTCCTCTGAGGATTTCTTAGTGGTTTCAATGTAGCAAAGAAAAAAAGCAGCCTGTGTTACCACACCAGTAGTCTTGCAATCTGCACCATAAAGCTTTCGTCCTCCTGCGGTAAGAATTGTACACAGTTAGAAAACTAAAAAATGTGAAGCCCTAAGTTTTTCTTCAAAATAATCAGAGGACACAGACACTTGGAGAAAAGAATGAGGACCACAAAAGTCATTTTTGGGGGCAGCATTCTCATTCTGGTCAGAATTCTTAATTAGGAAAAAAAAAAAAGGAAACAAAATATAAAAAATACAGGAATCTTTTACTGATTTGCACTTCCAGTCCCCATACACTCTTATTTGCAATAATCACTAGTTGATCAGGGTGGAGTTTTCTCCAAGGTCATTAAAACATTGAGTAAAATAATTTGCGTGTGTGAGTATAGAGAGCTCTGTAGTGGAGGATCTCATTGCTCCCACCATTACTAAATGGATGCTCTTTACTTTGTATTAAGCCATAGAAACTGCAAAATAACTTCCAACTTATTAATTTATTAATGCGGAGGAATTTATTTTCACGGTTTTATGGGGAAACATATCAGTCAACTGACCCCTACGTGGTTCTTGTGGAAAGAGAGTATTACTTATCATCTATATGACTACTACTGCTAATGTCTGAGGCTGTTGCAGCCTAAAAATGCACAGTTCATTCTGCAGATGGTGATAGCTCTACTAACACTTCTATTGTTAGTTTGAAAGTCAAGTGATGATATGTGTAGGCGGATGTGTGGGAGCAGTGCAAAGAATTACAAGGATTTTCTCCCACACTAACGATCCACATGGAAAAGAGGACCTTATGAAACAATGTTCTGTTCCCCTGGTATTTTTAATCAGTCTGATATTTTGTTAGAATAGCATTTTATTGCACAGCTTGTCATTTTTCTATCTATGGAAGATCTTTTTAAATAAAAAAATCTTTTATGGCTTTTCCTTCACATTTTGATATGTCACCATTTAAAAAAAAAATTAAGCTGTGTCAAAGCAGAAAAAATAGCTGGAAAATTAATGAGTTATTCTGACACACATGTAATTTACTCTTCTAGCTTTTCTCAGCAATTATGCATTTGTTGAACCTGGTAGTATTTGGAAGTTCCTTAAAATACAGCACCTGTCAGTTTTGCCATCTCTATAAATTTCGTGGTGGCTGCAAAGCAGGAAATACATCAGTATTTGTAAACACAGCATTTATGGTGCAGTCAGATGAGGATAAGGCAGCTGACCTGGGCTACCCAAATGTATACTTCAGCCCCCAAAGGACCTTGTGTTTGGTTTCTACAACTCATTCAGGACATTTTAGTATGCTGTTTGTATTTTTATTGGTTCTAGTTCCCCACCCAAATTACCTATTCACTCTCAGATAGGAAAACTTATTATTTTCTTCCAAGTAGGGTATGAATTCTTTCCACACCATTCTCTGCGTTTTTTTTTGGTTTTGTTTTGTTTTGTTTTTATACATACATAGATAAACATATGTGTATGAGTATGTAAACATATGTTTATATGTGCATAAACAAATATTTTTTAAATAGACAAGAGTATCTATGCATATGGATATATGCCTAAATTTTGCATAGCTTCTGGCTTGTCTTCATATATTGTATAAACTCGGGTAACAGGAAAAATTTACTCCATCCAAAACTTCACTTGTTCTCTTTCTCTACTTCATTCTTCTGCTGCTTTTATTCCTGTCCAGTCATTTTTTTCTCAATGTTCAGAAATAAGCTCCTTATCTTTGCATTTTGAATAATGAGGGCTCAAATAATGAGCCTCAGGTGATCTGTACTACTCTAATTATTTTGTTCTTTTGATGGCAACTGTGATTATACCCGCTGAGAAATGTCCAACAAAAACTTATATTCTATTAGAATTTAAAGAAACGATCCAACTACATACTCCCATGTAAATGTATCTATTTTAAATTTGTCAGTCTTTAGTCTATTCAAAATCATCTTGTCCATGCCCATAATGTGAAAGTTTAGGAAATATGTGCTTTATTTTCTTGTATGGGAAGGTATTTTGATTTTATTTTTTTCTGAAATTAACATTTTATCATTGAAAAATATTAGTTTCCTTTACATTGATATTTCTGTTGGAAAGCTTTCTTTAGGAAATTTATTCATCACTAAATTGCAAACTTAAAAAATGCAAATAACTGACAAATTGTCTTTTACTTGATGGCCAGAACATCAACAGAATAGGGAGCCTCTCCTGATGCACACGTTGTTAAGTGGCATAAAGTAACATCATAAAAATGATGATATATATCTAACTGTTTCACTGCATATTTTAGGTCCACCTGTTTTACAGACTTGACTGAATCAGATCTCTGCTGGCACATAGGGACTCTTTGGCATTTGACTGTAATCTTTCAGAAGGGAATATATTTACTTATTTCTGTATACTTTTTAAGTGTCTTACTTGTCTCAGTAGAACTCAGTGTCCTTGCAATTTTATTGTCAACTAACTACATATTGAAATATATCTACAAGGGTCTATATCTTTTTCAACTGACATTATTATCACAATTCTCACTTGATCATACCAAATATACCTGCTAACTTTGCATTTAACTTTGCAGTATGAGTTTTATTTTGAATCATTATTTTTTATATTCCTGTTAACTTGGTGCATGCATTTAGGAGGGTTTAGGAGTAAACAGAAGATGATAATCAGGAAAGAATTTTGGATAGGAGCTTAATAACATTTATATAAGAATGATGTGTAGAAGACACGTGGGAACAAGTTAAAATGTGGTCATATGTGATTATAGAATTAAAATGACATCTAGGTATAGGATTTGTGGCTTTGGGGGTTTTTGTGTGTGTGTGTGGGGGGGGGGGGTTTGCTTGGTTGCTTGATTTTTTAATATTTCATTGTAATGAAAGAAGTACAGTAGGGCAAATGGTAGAATTAAATCTAAATGAAATATTATTATCAGTTAAATCTGTATAAAGAAAAGAGTTCCTAGAGGTGTCCATCTATCAGCAATATTCTTGTCAGTAATGTGGAACCAGCCTAATCTACATACTTTGTCTTTTATTGCTCAGTGTTGTATTTTCACAGATGGTGACCAAAGAGTAATAACTGTTGGTTTTTTGTAATAGCTTATGAAGTTTTGATTAACTTTCCTGGTTTTCTCCTTTTGTCACTATGAAATTAAAGGTCTTTAGGGAAGGAGGACCATGGAGAATATTGTATGATTCTGAGACATGACTCAAACAAAATGAGAATAATTTTATTGCTGTCTTTAATCTCCCAATAGTCCACAACTAAAGCAATGTAAATAAAACATTTTAATAAATTATGATTTATATTTCAGTGTTAAGTTTTAAGGAGAAATACAAACAAGCAAAAGAAACCAAACAAGAAATAGTTTTTAAGAAATGGGAAATAGGAGTCATCTGACAAAATAAATCAACATTCAGGAATATGACTTTCTAATAGATCAAAATCCCCTGATAATTAGCATCTTGACTTCTTTTTTATTATACAATATACTTTGAAGATGCTATTGAGATCATCTCCTGGGACTAAGCACTACATAAATGCATAGTAGCATTAGACTGAATTCTCAGCCTGAAGGTGATAGTTTAGTCCTCTAAATGTACCTGTTTAGAGAGCTAAGAGATGGAAAACATCTTTTATATCACTTGCAAGCTGCACCCCAGACTAAAGGAAGAGAGAAAGAAACCACTTACTGACAAGTGGAAAAAGAAAGGGAAGACCAGGCAAAAATATACTTATACCCAGTGAACACCCAGACACTCTGTCTGAAGGCCTAATCTACATCAGGTACTTGTCTGAGACAGATACAAGTCTCAGTTCAGAGCAGCAGAGGGGAATATGACTGTTATTAGTAAAACTATTGCTTATCCCTCTGTCTGGCCTCATGCAAAAGCTGGAATACAATCATTGAAACATAACCCAGACAAAATGTTCCTTTCGTGTTTGAACTTTGAAGAATTTTACATATCCTCTGGCCTCAGCTGTTTTGTCAGTTTGTCAACGTTCACAAAGCCTTGTAGATAAGAAAAAAGTGTATAATGTTCATCAGATTCTTCCTTTTCCTCTCTTAGTTTGACTGAATTATTTCCTGCTAATATCATATTATTTCTGCTAAAATGTTCATTTATATGCATTGTTGCAGCTGATAAGTAGTAGAAAATTAACCCAGAAATGACATGGCTCAAAAAGGTGGCTCAGAAACACTTGATACAAGTATCTGGCCTTCATTTTGCTTTGTCTTGGTTTGAGATTCATATGTTATGCAAATAAAGAAGAATTTATTTTCATCCCTGTTCTTGTGGTTTATGTTTCTTTGTATTGGCTACAGCAGCTACTTGCTATTCCTTTGTGAAACGAAAGGGAGTTCTAACACAACAACTTAAAGATAATGAAAATTTAAAGGTTTAGAACATAGTAAAAAAATAGTGCCCTTGATTACAGCTCACTGAAGTTGACTGACTTTTTCTTTTTTTGTTTTTTTTAGAAAAAGTAATAGAAGAATTTTTGCTGTTGAAGTCTCGGTGACTGCTGTGATCTGAGTAAAATTAACTTCTATTGGTGATCCTATTGTTTTCATTTTTGCTTTGGAAATGAAAGTCTCATTATATCCTGCTACATTATTCAATATGATAAGAAAGACAATTTTAATGCTTACACTACCCTATGACTCTGTGTGTAACCTTTCCAAATCCTGCCCTTGGCTGCAACGCAGACAAGTAAGTCAAGGCCATTGTTTGCATGGTTTAATAATTCTGCTGCTGGCAAGTGAGTCAGACAGAGGTTGTTCTTGATTATTCTGTGAGAATTGTTTTATTTCTGCAATTCTAAGAGGAGTGGGAAAATTAAATAACTTTTATTTTTTTCTGTTGGTTGCATGAAAAGATTGAATCTTTTGATAATAAAAAGTGTGGTATTTGCGTGATTTAGTGAGGACTGTCTTTTGAGATTTAATGCAGAATGCATTTTGAAGATAAAGGTGCAGATGTTCCTATATTTTTACCCAGAGTTTATATCAGGTTTAGGGATTACTTTGGTAAGAGAAAACCTTAAGTAACAAAAAAAAAATTACACCAAATGATTCTTAAAATGTGAACAGGTCTAGAAGTGCAGTGAACAGAGGGAGAGCATGGATAAACAAGCTTAGATTCTTCCAGTATTTCACCTCCAGATGAATTCTCTTTTCTTTTCCTAAGAAATACAGTCTACTTTAATTTCTTTACAATATTTCAATAAGTTTTGCACTGCGTGTCCACATTATTCTACTTTCAGGACTAGATGTGAACTCAATAGGCAGCTGCTGTGACAGTTTGATTTTGTCTAAATAACTCTGACCTGCTCAAGATAACCACCAGTCAAAGCAAAGCTTAAGTAATTGATTCCATTTGGATGTTCTGCAAATGGACTCTGTAAATATCAGGATTCCAAAATATAGTCTTATGTTGTATTTGAGTGCCTTGTGCCAACAGTTACATATAGAAATACTTATAGTAGGTGTCAAAAGGAAACAAAGGTACCAAAGATAACTCCTTGGTCTTTCTCTCAAATCATGTTTACATATTCTAATATCTCCATTTTCTTCCAACCCACAGAAGAAGTTAGTTTTGAGATTTACCCTGGTAAAGTACTGGAAAATTGTCCATCTAGTTAAATATCTAGACTAGTATTTGCTGCTGTAGCTCTTAAATATTTTTTCTCATTAATTCAATTCACGCATTTAAAAAGCAAATATTTGAAAATTATACATATGTCCTGTTATACACTAACATTCTTGGATATCCAAAAAGTCAAGAAGTAAGGTTTGTTTTTTTTTCTAAGTTGAAAACTACACAAAAATTTCTCTTGTGAGATCCAAGACCATAAAAAATATTCAGAACATTCTAGGTGATAGTCACACTACCAACCTTGTTCCCTGTGGCATATTAAACTGCAAACTGTCTCCCAAACTGATAGCAAATTAGCTCTCAATGAGTTAATTTGTCACAGTTGCCAACATAGAGGGTAAATTTTTCTCATGAGACAAGATTTTCAAAATATATTTTTATTTTTCTTGTGCTGTTGTTTATTGTATTGACAAAAATAGTGTAATTTAGGAAAAATGTGTTTTATAGTTAGTTCAGGAGAGAAAAAAGGATACTGAAATGCTAAGTGGAAAAAGGCAAACAAATTCTGTCAGGAAATTAAAACAAAGAACTTGTACTTTTCAGTCCCATGTGTATCCCGCTCCATGCTTTTATTCCATTTCCCTGATGTATCTATCAAAATTTTAACTGGAGAAAAAAAATTAAAATATGACCCTGCATTTATTTTGAAATGGAAGTTTAGTTTGAAATTAATTCTATTTCTGAAGAGAACACTACAAATTCTGGCAAGGTCAAAGGCCTGATTTCTGTCTTCCTTAGGCAAGTCAGGTGTACATAGTGTGAGAGAAAAAAACAAGTCCCTAATCTCCTAAAGATTCGCGTGAAATTTGTGAATATAATTTTATTTAGCCATTTCATTTTGTCCTGCCTTCTAGCTATGTGTGGAACGGAGTGTGAGGTCCATTTACTCCCCAGTGTATAATTTTAGATGATTAGCTACCCAGGAAAAATTTTCAGAAGTAATTCAATTGGTTTTAAGCAATCAGAGGGAAAAAATGCTAGCATGACCAGACAGAATATGAGATATTAGCAGATGATATAACCAGGTCATTTTCCTCAAGCTTTGGAAATATTTTTTTTAAACTAATTTGGATGGTAGCTACTTTTTTTACACAACTCCTCTCTTAATGAAGTGCAACAGGCTTTTTCCTTAATAGCTGACATAAACACAGTTGTTCTGTCTGATTGGTACAAGCACTGTCTGCCTTTTACTGTGTTTAACACGTGCGTGTTCTTCCCTTCCTGAGAAGAGTACATGCTGCATGCAACATTTTCATACTGTTTTGCTTCACACGTCTTATAAATACTATTAATTTCATACATTACCACTAATTTTATCTAGCAATGCATTTTTAAAATCTTGGTTATTTATTTAAATAGCATGGCTACATTTGTGGTGTTCATGAAAACACTCCCTTTTCAAAAAAGGCAGAGAATCCTAATTACATTTTTCATTGGTAACGTCTCAGTTAAGCCTGGCCAAACAAGTCTAGATGATTTTGCCTCCTTTTATCAAGGAGATATGAAACTATTCCAGCATCAGATAAAGGGATTTTAATCACTCAAGTATTGGAATGGTCTTCTAATCACAATGGTGAGAGCAAGGCGTTAAATATTTTTTAAGACGGAACTCGGCAAGTTCATGGAGAACAATGCATGTACATTAAAACAGAATGTCTAAAGGTGAGTTACATCTGGGATATGTCACTGTGTTGTTACCTCAGAATAGTTCTTAACTGATCTCCATTGCATTCACACATTATTCAACCTATTCTTCAAAGTTTCCTCCTTTTCTTGGACCGCAATGAGGTTTCTCTTTTTGTTGTTGGTTTTTTTCTTAATCTCTTTTTAGGCCCTCACTATAGGCTACATTTATATAAGTTGTTAACAGGTGCTTCTAAAGGGGATTAAATCTTACTAGGCTTCTTCCATCCAGCTCCTAAATTTGAATTGGAAGCTAATGCCAAGTTCGTAGATTCAAAGCGGACTATTTCCCCCTTCTCATATTCTAGTCATAGGCTAGGGTGTTTTTTCCATCCTTCGGTCATTAAAAATAACCCTCTTCCTAGATTATCTGTGTGCGGAAATATTTGGGGTTTATCTTTTCCATTACACTTCTCTCTTTTATAATGCTTTTTTTTTTTTCATACATTATATCCAAAACATGCTACAAAATATATTGCAAAAATAACAAAACACTATTTTGAACCTATCATCCTCCTTCCTTTTTTCCTTCCTATTCCATATTTATGAACGAAAGCTATTCCAAGAAAGTTAGTTATAAGATTGTGAATGTAAAGGTTCGCAAAGTGCTGAGAACCTACCGCATTAATGTCAATAGCTATTGTATAAAAGCTTTCAATTTAATCTGAAATGGGACTGCAAAGTGGTTCATATGCTGAGATATCCAAGTGAATCTTTTATTTCTCAGTAATGGAGGATGCCGACATGCTGAGATTCACCCAGGAAATCTTCAGCTTAAACACTAGATGCATCCAGGAAAGTAAAAAGGTGTTCATTCAGTTGTAGAAGACAGAACATTAGAAATTCTTCGTCTGACATTTGGTATTTACTTAGAATGGAAGAACTAGAAAGTTTTTTCAGACATAAAATAAAAACAGTGAATGAGGAGCATAAGAAATTACATTGTATTCCTCTAACAAAATCAGCATTTCCTCCTTAATATCTTCCCTGCTTTTCCTCATTTGCAATGCCTTGAACAATATAGACAAACAGTAGGATTTCATAACATGCTGAAAATTTAGAAAACTTTCTTCCATTGGTATTAGTTAGAAACTTTGTAAACACCTATAATTAGAATAGAGTAGAACAGAATAGAATAGAATAGAACAGAACAGAAAGAACAAAATCGAATAACTCACCTAGAAGGGGCCTGGAAGAAACATCTATTCCAACTGCCTGAACACTTCAGGGTTGACCAAAAGTTAACAAATGTTGATAAGGGCATTGTCCAAATGTCTGTTAATCACTGAGAACTATGGGCCATCAACCATCTCTCCAGGGAGCCAGTTCCACTCTTTGACCATCCTCTTCTTGGTAAAGAAATGCTTCCTAATGTCCAGTCTAAACCTCCTCTGATGATGCAGCTTTGAGCTGTTCCTGTGTATCCCATCACTGGAACCCAGACAGATGAGATCAGCATCTCCTTTTTCTCTTCCCCTTCTCAGGAATCTGAGGGAGCAATGAGGTCACCTCTCAGCCTCCCGTTCTCCGAGCAAGGCAACCCCAAAGTACTTGACCACTTCTCATAATTCTTACCCTCTAGGCCTTTCACCAGGTTTGTTCCCCTACCTGGATTCATTTGAAGCCTCTTAAGTGGTGGGGCCCAGACCTGCACTCAGTAATCCAAGTGAGGTCACACCAACACTGAATGTGGAATGATGCCCTCTTTTGAGCCAGCTGTTGATCAGCAACCCTACATCCTTTTTCCAAACTGGAAAAAAAATGAGGTCTTCTTATCTTTTTTAACAGGTTTGTATCTTCTTAACCTCTATGTGTTAAAACTAAGCAAATAAGCTAATTCCAGCTATCTGACATCTCTTTTGGTTAATAATTCCATCTGTTTGCTGTCTGGATAGGAAGTTCATATGGGGTTTGTATTTAAAGTTCTGTTAGTTTTCTTCCCTTCATGTTGCTTAATAATCTCCAAATTCAAAAAAAAAAAGTCTTATCTGGAATTAGTGGCCTTTGTGTTTAAAAAAAAAAATCTCACTGCGCTGAAGGGATTATATTGATTGCCTTCGGAGAAGATACCGTGTACGTGCACACAGTATAGTCAGATCATTGTACCAAAAGACACAGCTCTTCAGGTCAGACATACAAAATTGGGAAAGCTCAGAAAGATAAAGAATTAACACCAGGAAATCTTTTAGAAACTGTAAAGCAGTCTGAAATCAAACAGAACCTTCATCTTGTCAGATCACAGCACAAAAACTGCCACAGTAAACTGGACAGAAAATTCTTTTAAAATGACACCAAGGAGAAGTAAGTGTTTAGAAAAGCAGTATGGAAATGTCACTGTCCTTCCTGTACTGATGCATATTACATCCTGACCACCTTTTTTTCTGGTTTTCATGATTTTATATGCAGCTCTATCCTGTGATAGTCATTTATTTTGTATACTGGAGAGCCCTTTTCTTTTTTGTCTCTTTTCATTCCAAATCCATTTCATACTTGTTTCTCTTTTCTGTACTCTGTCTATCTGTACTATATCCTTCTTCATAGAAAATAATGATAAATGCCTAGAGAAGAACTGCAAAAGGAACGTGATGTATGGATTTAGACGAGACACACTATAATGGCTTTTTTTTCTTCCTTTCCTGTTAATTTTTGAGCATCTATTATCTTGCAAATCTAAGCACAACTGCTCAAATCTGTCCTGATGCCAATAGCTGGTGTAGATCCCCTGATTTCAGACTACTTTGCTTTTAATTACTTTAGGCATTTCATCTCTCACTCAATCACTATTACAATATCTTTCATAAGTTTTCATACTGAATTATAGTTCCTACTTCCTTGAAAAACACTATGTCAATTAATTTGGTAACCATCATACTTTTCCCCAGATCACTCAGGAACATGTTCAATAGCATTGATTTCCATGGATCACTTCATAATGGTAAAAGTAATCATCATTTTCCAAAAACTTTTTTTCATCTTTAACCACTTATTAATGATTGCAGGAAGATTTTATCCCTTGTACCATGGCCTCTTCTTTTACAGAGGTACTTTCTCAAAATTGTTTTTGAAAACAAAGTAGATATATCAATCAGTATCTCTGTCTACTTTATCACCTTCTTTATAGAGATTTGCACCACATTTGTGCAGCGTCACAACATAATCTGTGTTGATGTTCTACTACATCATATTTACTCATTTACACTTTATTATAGGTTCAACAGTTTGCTGAGTGTAGATTTTATAGTTTCCATTTTATAGTTCTTCAAAGCCCTTTTAAAAAATTTGTATCACATTTGCCATTTTCAACTCCTCCGGTACAAAGGACATTTTTAAGTGATAAATTGCACACTACAGTTAACAGCTCAGCACTTTCATATTTCATTTTCCTTGAAATTCCATGTGAATACCATCTGTTTCTGGAAGTTTGCTGGTATTCATTTTATTAATTTATTTGAAAACTCTTTTATTAACATTTCATCTGAAACAGTTCCTGAGCAGTGAATTCTGTTACAAAAAACTTTCATTTGTGACACTCCTAAACTTTTGCACAGTAAGGTAGTTAATTCATTTTGGGTTTTTCTTATATTTTTATTTTACTCAGACATCTCTTATATTAATTTTTGACCATACAGAATCTTGGAAGGCTTCTTTGTTCTGGCATTGGTATTTGAATACATTATTATGGGGGTTAAATATTTTCCTGGTACAAAATGTTTCTCAAATCTTGTTTTCCCTGGTTTAGTACAATATATTTTAGTTAAGTTACAGTTTCAGTATTTGTATAGTTTCCTTTTCTGAAATAAGAATTTATAATTTCTAATGGTCTTTCTCAATTTGTATTTAGCCACGACAGCTTTTTGGCATCATTTTTAAAAGACTTATTTTTGCTGTTTGTTTGAGTTTTTTTTTAAATAAGAACTACACTTTTAGAATAAAATTCTTATATTCTTATATTTTCAATACAAAAATTTTATATCACTAGAGTTTCATCCTTCTGGCTGCTTGCTTTATTTTCTTCAGCTTTACAAGCATGCTATTTAAACATGTTTATATATTTCATTTTTTTCCTACTTTTTACTTCTTTAGTCATACATATATGCTGAATGTACGATGGTAATTTTTCAGGTTAGCTTTTTGTTAATTATGTCTTGATCCAGGTCTTTTACATTGATTGAGACTACCTCATCTCTTTATATTTTCCAATTATTTGTTTTAAACTGAAATAATTTAAGAAGAAATGTTTTCAGAAAGGTTTTTGTGCACAATGTCCATTCGGACATGAATCTTCATGAGAACAACTGCAGTTTTCTGAAAATTTTCTTTTCTCACAGCTTTTCTGAGTTTTAATAATATGCCACAGACTGTTTTGTCTAGCTAATCTACCTAGTATTTCTCCTTTTGAGTCCAAATTTTTACGTAGCACCATGTTCCATCAATCTTCCTGCATCATTTTTATCCACTGAATACTGCAGCGGGGGCCTCTAGGAGTATAGATATGGTTGATATCAGAGGCCTTGAAAGTACTGGGACATAGTAGACCTCAAGGCTATAAACATAAATCACAAATGATCAACAGCTGGTCACTAACAGATTTCAGCCTCGAGAACCAGGGTGGACTTATTTCAAGGCATATGAAAAAGTAAAAAAAAATAAAAAGTAAAACCTGAGTATTGATTCAGTAAAAACAAAACAAAACTAAAAGAGACATAAAGAAAAAGAACATATAGCTGCAGAAAAGACAAGCACACACACAAGAATGGAAACAAAGCAAAAATGGAAAGAGATGAACTGCTCACATACATACTGCGAGACCACTCAGGATGCTGTGTCTCATCAATTCCCTCTGCTTAGTGCTTGCTAGGCCACACCTGGAATGATGTGGTTAGTTTTGGTCCCCACTATATCAAAAAGATGTGGAGAGGCTGCAGAGGGTTCAGAGAAGGGCCACAAAGATGATAAAAGGACTAGGAAGCCTACCACATGAGGAGAGGCTGGGAGGATTGGGTTTGGGAAAGGAGGGCTTAGGGAAGACCTTTTTACGATGTTCCAGTATTTATAGGGTGTCTACAAAGAAGATGGAGACTCCCGTTTTACAAGGAGTGCCATGGAAAAAAGTGGCAATGGGTGCAAGTTCCTCCCGAGGAGTTTCCATATGGACTCAAGAGGAATATTTTTCACAATGAGAACAATCAGCTACTGGAGTAATTTCCACAGGGAAGAGGTGGATTCCCCAGTGTCAGATACTTTTAAGATTCAGCTGGGCCATCTTGGTGCCTTTACCATGCTTTTACTATGATTTTGCCAAGAAAGGTTGGACCAGTTTATCTTTGAGGTCCCCTTCCAACCTGCTGTTCTGTGATACCAGCGCTTAGACACCACAGCTCCTTGCTCTCCTCTGGTTGAAAAAAGGCACTGCTTTTTGTTCTGCCATTCACCACATTTTCTTATTGCATTTGTTCAAATACTCGTCTGTAGCTGGTCTTGTCTGGTTGTCTACTTTTGTATATCATGTTTGTATGGAACTTTCATTACCTTTTGTTGTTGCCTCCCAGGGTTTTATTTACCTTTAACTCATTTTCCTTGAAGGCAGAGGTTGCTGACTTCATTTTTACACCATGTACCATTTAGTTATTTTCATTCTTGTATACTTGTTAGGTTTTATCTTTTCTTTAACTTAAGTCTATCAAAACAGTTTTGGGGGGTTGTATTCTTTTTATTTTACGCTTCAGTAACAAAGTTATATTGTGATTTAGATAAAGTATATATTTTTGCAAAAAGGTTATATTTATTCAAAAATCATTGCCTTATTCTTTCTTTCCAGTTCTTCCCCATATTTGGACTTTCTGTCTCTGTACACACTAATGCAAGTGTTTCAGAGAAAACTGAAGTGTCTGTTTTCTTCTGCAATAATGTCCAGAAATCCCATGATCATAATTTCCCAACTGTTTAAATTCTATCTTTTCATGTAGCAAAAGTTACCATCCTGACACACATATACACCTAGAAGCAAACCCGCTCAGTGTGATAGATCTTATCCTCTTGATATCAGGGATACCCTGAAGGGGTACCCACACACAGAAACATGTAGTTATTGTCTATGAGGAACAACCTTCTTGCAGGTGTGATACCTGGTAGATTGTGCTGCAACTGAGCTGCTCAAGGGAAGGATGTGTAACATAGGGATAGATCCAACATCCTAATTCTCAGATTGCTATTCCATGATAATACATATATTCACTACAGACTATAGCAAAAAGCGGACAGACTACCTGCAGCAGACCTTCTAGTTTTTTTACCATGGTACTAAAGGCAACAGCTTTTGTTTTACCCATAATCCCAAGAGATTATTTGCTGTTATAAAGGTTTGAAAGTAAAGTCATTATTTTATATTTTTTTTGTCTTTTTAGAGGTACTCCTTTCCATTCGCTCATAGGAACTTTCAAGGGATCTATCAAACACAATGGTCACTCAACATCATCTTTAGGGAAGTTTACATATATAGAAATGAAATAAATTGTGTATAAAATCTGTATTTCTCAACTTTCTCTCACATAATCTTACTTTTTAGTTTGTAACAACAATAATTTAGGTCCAAATTAATGGATCATTCATTCTACCATTTAAATCATTACAGCTATGGCATGCACACCATTGCATGAGTTATAATGGAGGATTTTAAATAGTTCTTGCTTTTTAAGCAAAAATACTTAAGACACTTTTGTGTAAGGCTTCAAAACAATAGTAGTTCGACTGTATGTTATGTACACAAATTTTTGTGCACAGTTCTGTTGCTAATCATTAATGTATCTATACTTACTTTCATTGCCATTATGCATCTGCCTTGATCCTTGTAATAACATTATAGATATTTTCTAGTATTCATTTATATACAGTCATTGTGATAGCTTCATTTACGTGTTAATTATGTTCTTTGAAAAATATGAGCTGTCCATTTTTCTTGTAAATATTGTAATGAATCATTCATCTGGATAGTATCCTAGTCTTACTAGTAATTCAATAAATCCAGTACAGTAATTGAAACATAGACCAGGAACAAACAGCAATCAATAAAGGTTCTCACAAAAATAATAAGTTATGGGCAGATAGCTCTTTGTTTTTCTAGAGGCTATATGCCACATTTTCTGAGAAGAGCATAACCAATAATAGACATTATACACACAAAATTTGGAGAGAATGTGAAATAATATTTTCATTCCAACAAAATAAACTATCATAAATTAAAACATAATATAGTTATAAGGTTAAGTATTCACATACTCAGATCTGAAAGACTGCTGAACTGAGATTGAAAGTTCCATGTTAGTTTTGTGCCCTAGTTCCTATTTACATATATAAAACAAACTTATATAAGAAATGCAATGTATTGCAGATCTCCATGAATATAACATCTAGGGTGATTGCATCTTATCAAGTAATTTGGCATTTTCAAAACTGAAAATACAGAATGTGAGTCATAGAGGATTTCGCTATCATTTGTATTGGTACTTTTCCATTTAAAAATCTTCAACCATTTCATAAGATTGTACTATCAAGTGTTAGAAAGTATTAAATTGAAACAGTCTTTGCTTCTGTATTCCTTTTTTCATTATATTCTTTTCACAATATTTATTTATTTGAATTACATTATTTGTGCTGGAGTGTAGGTTGTAGGACAAAATGTGTAACTGTGCTGTACCATGTACTTGCTTACAGAAGTATTTGGATCATTGATAAACAAAAATTACAAAATCCAAGTCACTGGTAGTTCATCCCACAGCTGATGTTGACTTGTCTTTATCTCCTCAATCTTTGTGACAGTCAGATTTACTAACACTTTCATATCAAGATATTTTAAAATGTCACAATTTAAATGGTGCAGTATGGTATTTGAACTCCTATCTTAAGTCTTCAATCTTCTGAGCTTTCTTTCCATTGATGTTTCCAAGGCCATATCTTTGTCAAACCTGTCATCACCTAAGAGGCAAGGAAACATGTCCTTTGTGATACTTCAGAGTTCAAGTGCCTTCTGAAACTGTTCATAAATGTCTACAGTTTGTACTACCTTGTTATTCCACATTTTTCCTTCTTTCTAAACACCGACACATACATAAAATCATATTTCCCAAACCATCAAAATCTATATATTCCAAAATATACATTGCCAAATATACATTTTCAGAAGTGAACTGCTTTATACATTTGTTTCTCTAAGATAGACAAACACATTTTGTCTGCAAAATGTCATCCCTTTAAAGCATTGTAACTGTACTTAGAGGTGAAACAAATGCAATAGTGTCCCTTCAAGATTTTAAAAATTGTCAAATTTGAAAGAGAAAAAAGAAGTTGTTTTTAGGACAAGGAAATTAGATTGCCCCATGAAATGTACTCTTCTGCTTGCTACTCAGTAGGATGCCTTTGTAAATGCAGATAAAATGTATTTATTCCAAACATTACTGTTCACAGCTCATTGCCTCACTGAAAATAATTTTCCTCAATAGGTGCCATTCTGCCCAAAGTAAATTCAAGCAATTCATCTGATGAATTCAAAGATAGCACTCCGACCACCTAATGCTAAATTGTATATCAAAGGTATAAGTTGTCTGAATCTGTAATGTGCAAGCTGCAAAGACTTAATAAAATTATTAATAGTGAGGAAAGCAACTACCTTTAAATCATCACATAATAACTTACTTGCTATTAGAAAAAAATTAAATAATTACTGGCTAATTAGGGCATTCTTCTTCAATCTGAACAGAACTTAGCTGTGACCATAGACACATCACCATAATATTTCCATGGCAGAAGAAGGAATCCAGAATTGTGTATATCATAGTACTGATTATATTGTTTATTGTATGAAGGACCATGTTCTGCAGTCTAATTCTTTTCAACTAAATTTATCTACTTACGAGTGAAATAGACAAAATGAAGCTCACGATTTTGTTGCCAGTACCACTAGGTTTTTAAGTTGTATTGCTTTCTTTTAAAAAAATAATTATATTGTTTTATAAAGTTGTAAACTAGTTTTTTCTAACTAAGAGCTTTTAGTTTATGACACGCAGTGCAGTATCTATGCACATACACCTTACTGAGCTACATGATTGAAATGCATCTTGTTTTCTTTTCCATAGAGGTTGTCTGCCCTAAAAATGCTGCACAAAATGTCACATTCTCCAAAGAATGAAGAATGGTAGATTTTCCTGGAAATATATACGATATATACAAGATATGTATAACATGTAAGTCTTAAAATATAAAAGTTAGTTACACTTTTGACACTCTGTCATGTCTATTGGACCGAATACTTCAACAGATTTCTGACAAGCAAATGAGCCTTTTTTTTGTTGAAAATACAAAACGAAATGTAGTCACCACATCAGGTCCCATGCTGCTAATATATGTAAGTAGCAAATTCTCTCAAGTGTATTGAGATACATGTATCATAATTTAAACCAGAACTCTTTGCATACCTTTAACAGACACTAGAGGAAAATTCATTCTTTATAAGCATTGTCTGTGTTGGTTGTTAATGTTTTCTTTAGCTATTGATTATTAGCACTGCTTAGAAAGAAGCACCATTGTTGATCTTCTGCCAGTAGAACATCATAGTCAAGTATGGGGTAATAAGGCAAATGCCAAAAGACATTATGTAATAGTGTCTCCATCTATTTAAGAATTTATTGGAAAAAATGAAGTTCTCTGTGCTAAAAATTTCTGTGAAAAGACAATTCTGAAATGTATTTCTGCTTTCTAGTAGTATTTTGTTTCTATAAAAAAGGGAAAATTTTTCAAATTATACCAACATTAGTCAGGGCATGCAATTGATCTGAAGACCATAAATGGCTAAGATGTGTGTGTTCTTCTAAAAATGAGATACATCTATAAAGAATCTGGATATTACCTACTTAATTATGTATTTATTGCTTTTGTGAACAAATTTATTTTGTATGTCATACAGGCTGCTATAAAATAAGAAGGAAACTTTGTTTTCATTGTCAAAATCTTGCCCAAAATTTTGATAGTATTTAAGATAGAAAATGGAGGGTAATCTAATCTTTTCTGTTCTATTGTAGATTAGATTTGTGAAACTTATAAAATAAAAAGAGTAGCACAAGTGTTTTGAAGTTAGTGTCCCAAAATGTTTGTATTGTTTTTTTCCATAAAAATAATCTTTTTTTCCCCTTGCTTTTAGCACTGCTGTACCTTTAAGTTTAGGCACCTGATATCCAGCTACCTAAAGAGAGGCATTTAATGTCATCTAAAAGACCCTTGGGAATCCAAGAGCTTCACATGACCCTGACAGGTGCAACTCAGAACATGCAAGAGACCTGCACGGTCCTCTGGTGGTGGCTGAAGTGCAGGAAATGTGTAAAATGGCACCAGACACGCGAATCCCACCCCTGCATGGAAATACGTGCAGATACAGTGATTTGAGATATGCTAAGCTGAAGTGGCTTCCAGTACCACTCTAGATGCCTTAGATTTTCCTGACTTATTTTCACATGCCACTCCAAAAACATGTGAAACACTTATTGATCTGCTGGCAACTCTATTATCTCCATACAGAACTTAGACCTTATGGATTGGGAGTCTCCCTTCAGGCAGAATCAGTCACAGAAGTCCATGACTGTGTAGAAACAGTGTGGGCTGATTCCCTCTCTTACACTGCAGCAGAATGCTATGTTCTCCTTTTCAATAACATAGTGGAAGAGCTTCTGAAGCAATAGCTTGTTGGAGAAGCTCCTTCACCTAATTATGTACACAAAAAACCCACAACCTTGGTTTATTAATTTTTCCTTTTATCTAGGCCTGTTTTTCCAAAACTCACCAAAATGGCATTTAGAAATATTTTCTCAGTTTTTCAGAAGAAATCAATAAATATAGTGTGTAAAGCCTCTTCAAGTATGCATTTGTAGAAAGCTGGCAGAAACCACTGTAAGGATATACCTGCATGTTTTTTCAAGTTTTTTCTAAACAAAACAGACTGGCTCATTCTCAACTGTTGATTTTTCCATGTTCTGCACTGATGCAGGTTCCTGGCAGCTTAACTGCAACTAACAGCAGCTGACCTGTCTGCATAGTCTGAGCTCAGGATATAAACCTGAACAATACTGTGGACTTGTCTAGGTTTCTGTGTTAACCTGAGGTGCTCATCTCCTATCAATTTACCAAAAAATCAGTATATTAACTAAGACTAATTAAAAATTTTAATGGATAGGAATTGCAGACATGTTTGAGAGAATGTCATGAAAGTGTAAGAGAAAAAAAGTAAATTTTATATCTCAAATGATAGAGTTATATGGCAATATTTAAAACCTTTTAAAAAAGTCTGTTGCGAAGATCTTCATGTGGTCCTTTCCTACAAGAAGTATATGAGAAATGTTTTTTAGAGAGTCTGTAAGTGGAACAGTCCAGTATACAGAAAATTCTGATGTTGAATAGGAGGGCTCCATACTATGAACTAAATGGCAGACATAATTCCACTGATTTTGAATTATATTTTGCTGTTTAGCTACTTAAGAGAGAAACAAGTAAGCATAAATCCAAAAGGCAACCAAATTAAAATACTGACTTAATTTCAGCTCTCCAGTCAGGAAAAAAACATTAATCTTGGCTTATACAAATCCATGAAGCTGCACTGCAGATTTTTAGATACATCCTACATGATGTGCAGGAGAAGTGACTTTGCAACACTGAAAGTTCCTATTTATTCTGCCAATATTCCTCTAGGACTAATGAGGTAGGACACAGCAGAGCATGGAATGTTAAGCAGACTGAGGTATGCATTCATAAGAGAAATGTGGAGACTTTACATAAACACCAGTTCTGCTTCTAGATAATCTGTAAACTCCATAAATAATTGAGAGTGCTCTGAAGAACTCTATGCAATGAGGTACAGGAGCTACATACATGTACTATATTTGAAATAATAAGTCTTCCTGTCTCATGGATTTCATAGTCTAGATAAACTAAACAAAAGTAGGCAGAGGGGAGCTTCTGGCAGGAACTGAAGCAGGGAGCATTAAAAAGACCTGTCCAAGGTCCATGAAACAGACCAAAATTTAGTACCAAGTACCTAAGTCCTTGTCTAAAATTTTTTCCCCCCTGATGAGGAAAAATATTCTCCTTCTCCCTTTTCTCAATAGTCCTTTTGATACTATTAGAATTGCTAAAAGGAGCCTTTTGATTTGTTACTTTAGGGATTTTAGTCTTTTGGAAGACATTTGGAATTCATTCTAATGGTGGGGTTTTTTTAAATTTTTTTAATTTTTAAAGCCTATGTTCACAGTACCTTGTATTTCTGGGTATTATCTTGTATAGGACCATTTACTAAGCACAAGACTACTTAGGTTTCAGTGTGAGCTTTGATTTGGATGGCCAGAGCAAGGGATCACTGTGCAGCTAAAAAATAGCTTTTAGTACTATGCATCTATTTTTAATGTAGATAATCATGTTAAATACAAAAAACATGCTTTTCTAGAGTATGAATTAGTCTTCTGGACAAAAAATTCCATACTTTTGATGATTAAAAATTTCCCTTTACCCAATCCTAGGAAGTATCAAAGAAATCCTGATGTTATTGTACAGTTACAGGTATGCCAACAGTTTTGCCTTGTAGTAAGTTGTAATGACCACACTAAGATTACAGACTTATGGTAGAATTGTGATAAACACTGAAACCTTTTTACAAATGCCACATACATGAGTTCAAATGAATAGAATCATTCCAGACTCCAACTTAGAAGCTTTCAATCTCAAATTATGTTTAATGTAGGCTATCACAGGAAAACAATATTTTACTATTCATTCCACCAGATAGTTTAGTCATTATTCATTGCTCCAGATCACTAATATTTCAGCTAATCCACAGGACAGCTTATATTGTGCATGTGCTTTTACTAGGAATGAACCTGGAATGTCAATTAGATTTAGAAAAACCTACGAAACTGAATAATCTTCAACAACTCCCTATTTTTTATATTTAATACCATTTAGGTAACATTCTTTTGCAAGATGCTCACTAGTCAAAGAACGACTACAGCCTAGGTGCAGCACTCACTCTCAAAGAAACCTGCAGAGGATATTGTGCCTCCGTGTTAAAACCTTCCTAAATCTGAAGCCATACAGTAAAAGTAGGGTAGAATCTAAGTTCTGCTATAAGTATATTTTTAAGTATTATAGTATTCCTTTATTTTTCATACCATTTTGTAATAAACTCTTTAGCAACACATGATAAAGGAAGGAAATAAATTATAGCTCATAAATGGTTCCAAACCAAAAATCTCTGGAATTAAATGGCACAAAAATATTCAGATCCAAGAGAAAACATTTCTCTGAGTGTTTTATTGCTTTCATCTGTCATCTTCATATACCTTGAAAGTATGCATTGTTTTTGTCAGCCAAGGATCTTACCTTTCTCCTGAGTATCATTTTTCATCTCAAGACTAGAATAACTGATCTCTTCTTTATTAAAAAAAAAAAAAAAAAGAAAAAAGAAAAAAAGAAAATATCTTGAAATATCCATCTCTTGAAAGACATATTTTAAAGACTTTTTGTATGCTTACAAGGGCAAGTTATTTTGTCTTAGTCTGTAGCTCTCTACTGAAACATTTTAGTGCTGTAAGAAGGGTTTCTGGATAGTGTAGCTCAATGGAATTGAAAGGTTACTTCCTGATAACAAGGATTAAATATTAATTAAACTAACTTCACACAGAATCACAGAATCAAGTAGGTTGGAAAAGACCTCTGGGATCATCGAATCTAACCTATGACCAAACGCCATCATGTCAAATACACCGTGGCACTCAGTGCCATATCCAGTCTTTCCTTAAACACCTCCAGGGATGGTGACGCCACCACCTCCCTGGGCAGTCCATTTCAGTATCTACTCACCCTTTCTGTGATGAATTTCTTCCTAATGTCCAACCTAAACTTCCCCTTGTGCAGCTTAAGATTG
This sequence comes from Manacus candei, assembly GCF_025592945.1. NCBI lineage: Eukaryota > Metazoa > Chordata > Aves > Passeriformes > Pipridae > Manacus > Manacus candei. The sequence goes on along the minus strand of NW_026138089.1, from coordinate 1,814,538 downwards.
TGTCCTCTCATCCTGTCACTGTTGCCTGGGAGAAGGGACCAATCCCCACCTCACCACAACCTCCTTTCAGGTAGAGAGTGATAAACCTTGAGCCTTCTTTTCCCCAGGTTAAACAACCCCAGCTTCCTCAGTTCCTGATAAAACTTGCACTCCAGACCCTTCACAAGCTTCATTGTCCTTCTCTGGACTCACTTCAGCACCTCAATGTCCTTCCTGAATTGAGGGGCCCAGAACTGGACACAGGGCTTGAGGTGTGGTCCAATCCATGCTCTGTACAAGGGGTGAATCACTCCCTAAGTCCTGCTGGCAACACTATTTCTGATACAGCTCAGGATGCCAAACTTGCTACATTTGAAAGAATAGTGTATCTTAAAGTAGAAATTTAGAGCACAGTGCCAGTAATGCCCAGGTTTGTGGGTTTGGTACCTGTAGAGGCCATTCACTTAAGAGTTGGACTTGATGATCCTTTTGGGTCCCTTCCAACTCAGAATATTCTATGATTCTGTGAAAGATAATAGCTAAAATGACCATAAACGTGATCAGATTGTTATTTTAACATTAATTTATTTTCTTCTTTAGTTAAAAAAGAATCACTATGCTAAACATAATAATGAAAATTTGCAATGCAAAGTGCTGAAGAATTAAGAATTACATTGTATTCTAAATTTGTGCATAAAGATTAAGAACAAAATGTAGAAGAGAATGCAATTCTATTTTGTTCTGTTTATTTTGTTATTCTCAGATGATTCGTTAATTTGTTGTTTCTCCTCCAGCAGTTTCTCCTAACATAAATTCCCAGCTAACAAAAGGTGAATAGAGTGAGTACCATGCCACAGAAACTTCTTTTGTAAGATATGTGCTGTAAATCAAGATGGGTGTCACTAGCACACCGCTGCATCTATTTTCAGTTGTCAAATCTGGTCCCGTTTCCTCTAATAAACTAGAACTATTCTAAGACTTGATTGAGGACACATCAACTCAAGCTGCACACGACAGACATTGTCTGCAGTTATGCATCTGGACAGTTATCTCAGTACATACAGCCCCTGGGAAATGTTAATTTAAAATGCAGTCCTGAAATGGTGAAAATGTTAACTGTCCTGTGGGAAATTATTACCATTTCTACAGACACTGTAATGCATTTTTCAAGGGAGGACATGCCAGGTTAAATAAGTGGAAAGAGAATACAGTAGCATATAATCAGAGAAATACGATGAAAGTATAACTGTCAAAATCCATAGGGTTTGTTTTGGTTTGGTTTTGTTTTCATTCATCTGACCAAGATGGCTTGATGTTTGCTTGCTTGTTTATTTCCTGCCCTCCCCTAACATTTGAGATGTGGATATCTGCAAAGTATAAATTTAAAACTGTGTCTTTATGCACTACTGTATATTTTGAATATATTTCATTAAAACTACTGTTCTTAGTTTATCGCATTCAAGTGTCATTTTTTTATTATATTTCAATGAGGCTGTAAAATTGCTTTTATAGCATAACTTTTTTCAGGGTATGTCACAGACAGTACAACCACTTAAAATTTTGACCTGTGTAAAACTCTAGCCCTAGGAGATATCAGCTCATGAGTTTGCCTGTGAGTTTTACTTTAGTATATAGATATAGGGTTCTTTAATACCTCAAGATAGTCTTAAGAGAATAAGCCACGGGCTTGTTCCCAAGGAATTTGTTTATTAATTCAGGGGAGTAGATAAAGGGACTTGGCCAAAGTTCAAAAGGACACCACACAAGCTAGACAAAAATGTTCTACTATGATGCTGGTTCAACATATTCTATTAATCCACAGCATTCAAGTCAAAATGCAGTAAACTAATTCCACAACAAAGCAAGACCCAAGCCCTCCAGCTCCAAACAACCCTAAGCATTAAGGAGCAGAGAAAGAGAAGCAGAGGGATCAAGAAGAGAGAAGGAGAAAGAGGGAGAGGCAGATTATATAGCTACCACTGGACCCTTGTAGACCAGCTCTCACAAGTTCAATGGCAGGGCCACAACACAAGGCAAACACATACCCTTGGTTTTATTTGCTCTGGTCCCTATGGCCAACCCCTCCAGGTGGGGTCTGTGACCACCACCCACTCTGGGGATTCCAGATCAGGGTGAGGGGCAGTGTCCTCACTGTCCCTGCCAATCTGAGGCTGGGCTGGGGGCTCCAGGAGGTTTTGTGTGTTACAGTTTTCCAGGGCTGTTTGGGACTGACTCTGGGGCTTCCCCATGTGGGTTCCAGGGACTGCCATGAGGGACACGATGCCACTCCATCTCCATGAGGTTCAACCCATCCCTTCCCTCTCCACACATGCACACACACACACTTTCCATAAGTTGGTTCTGACCCAGTAATAACTAATGTGGTGTTTAACAGCCTGCTCAGTGACTCCTGTGACTTGGAAATGTGTGGGATTCTCATGAAAACTGTAGGAAGTAGTTACTACTAAGAAGAAAGTAAAAGAAAGAAACAAAAGCGTTCTGAGAGATAAAAGCTCCTTCAATATTTTCCAGTATGCAAAGAGCTAAGGAAGGTGGTTCAGATATTTCTACAGGCCATGTAGAAATGGATATTTAGGAATGATAATTTGAGATCTGTTTCACCTCAGTTTAATATGCATTTAAGATTGTTGTCTTGCCTTACTTTATAGTTACTGAGAGAGTAATTAACATGCACACAGTACAGTAGATATCAATCTAAGATGGACAAACAACATAGATTAATCAGCCCCTCCAAAATTCTATGAGAAGTAAAATCAACCAAATTAACTGCTGTTATGTAGATATCCAAGTCTGGATAAATGAATCCTACCTGTGTTGTCTATTGGTTTGCTATGTGTCCATTCCTTGCCTCTCTAGCTTAGGGTAACTCATTTTCCTGAAACTTGTCAGTCCTTGAGTAGAACCAAGTTATGAACCTTTTGCTGTCAAGGTGAAATCATTAGTGCTTTGAAAGTACATATTTGTGTAACATATTGGAGTCCAAATTCAGTTACCTCTTTTGGATGTTTTTACTAAAACCAGAGAGACTGATTAATGAAACCAGTAATTTGAAAATTACAAGTTTTAAGCAAGTAAAGTAACATACTGGTTATCATGGTCATGGGTCTGCAGTACGAAGGAAGCCAAATAATTTCTGCTGCCATAAGTATTTTGATGTTTTTGCTCAAGCATATTAGACACAAGTACTTCTTTTTATACAGTAGAAGAAAGTAGTCTAAGGCACTTTCTGAGGTAAGAGATAAATTAGAGTATTCAGATTCTCCAGAATTAGAATAAGTATGGAAATTTTAGTAACCCAGGGTCAACTGATTCATTGTTTTATCAGAGTGAAAGAGAGTGAAGCATTTGTTAGGGAAAAAAAATTAAATGTCCATATAGTTGACAAATTTGATAGTGAGATGGATTGTTATTAAAGTGATCCCTTTTAGCCCAATGACATCTTATAAGGTATTAAATAGTTCAGAACTCCTTCTGAGATCAGGCTGATATAAAATATTCAACATCCCTCCACTTCATGACAAAAATATTCCACTAAAATTAGAGTCAGACATATTTAAAATAATTGGCAATATGAGCTTTGCACAGGAAGGCAAAAGGGCTGGGAAATTTAATAATACTTTCATTGATCTTTGCATATGAGAGTAATCCTCTTTGGAAATGAGGATTATGCAGGAATGAGTCTTCCTCTTTTCTGCGTGTACACAGATCAACGATCAAATGCTTCTTCACAAAGTATTTCCCGTAAGAAGGAAACCAATGCACTCTGCATGAGAGAGGTAAAAAGAAGCTGATATCTGGCTCCAAGAAACATGGGTATATCTGACTACTCAGGGTAACATGCCTATTCTATATACCTTTTTTATTTATTTTTTTTTAATGACACAGTAAAGTTAGACCTGACAAAGTCAGAATTGACAAAACAGCTGAAAACTGTAAATTCTGGATGAACAAACTATTCTGGAACAAACAATTGAAATTAAATCAAAACTTTATTTAAGATAAAATGCCAGTGACATTTTTATATGTTATTTATTCATTAGTTTAATAAACATCTTGACACTTCCTACATGAATTCTTGAAGGTGTCAGAGATTGAAATTGACTTTTCCAAACAATTAAAAATCATGAGATTCCAAATAGTGTTAAAAAGCCATCAGACATTCAGTATTTGTTCAAGCAGTATTTCCAAAACCTGATAAAAAGGTATATGACTATTTAAAATGTTATATGTTTGTAAGAGTTAGTGTAATTTATGAAAACAACGCATCTTGAGCTGAGAAATTACAACACTTCATACATTCACACAAAGACTTGCAGAAAAACAATCTCAATCCACTTTGCATGATTGAATAATCACAGAATCACAGAATAATAGAATGGTTTGGGCTGGAAGGCACCTTAAAGATCATTTAGTTCCAACCTCTCCTGACATGGACAGGGACACCTTCCAGTAGACCAGGTTGCTCAAAGCCTCATCTAACCTGGCCTTCAACACTTCCAGGGATGGGGCATTCACAACTTCTCTGGGCAGCCTATTCCAGTGACTCATCACCCTAATAAATAAAGAATTTCTTCCTAACATCTAATCTAAATCTGTCCTCTTTCAGTTTAAAGCCATTCTCCCTTGTCCTATCACATGCCCCTGCAAAAAGTCCCTCTTCTCTGGACTGAACAGCTCCAACTGTCTCAGTCTGTCCTCATAAAAGAGGTGTTCCAGCCCTCAGATCATCTTCATGACCTTTTTCTGGAATAGGTTCAATAAGTCCACACCATTCTTATGTTGGGGATTCCAGAGCTGAATACTGCACTCCAGCTGGGGCCTCACCAGAGAAGAATAGAGACTTTGATTGCCGTTACCTTAACATTTCCAGTAGTTAGTATGTATTATTTTCAGTGTTTACAAAGTGCCAAAAGAAAATTGTCATGACTGGAAATAAGACATAACAAACACTATTCAAGGACAGGCTATATTTGCCCTACTTTATAACTCTGGTCTTTGCTGATTATTGCAAATAACACTAGTAGTCTACAATATATGTATGATCTTTCTAGTCCAGGAGAAACTAGATTTTACATAGACATCTGCATTTAAAAGGTTACTTGCAAGTCATATTAGCCAAATAATAAGCAAGGGTGCAATAGAAGGGCACAGAGTTTTCAGGAGTCTACTAGATTTGAACGTGAATTTCCATGTATTTAGTGTCTGCACAATTTATTTTTCTCTACTAGCAAACACAATACAATTTATGAGGTATAAATTTTGGAATGGGGTCTAATCTATATTTTAATCTTAGTTCCTGTAATTTCTTATCTGTACTTTGGCCAACACTGAATATACATTCATTGAATATATATTTTTTTGGACTTTAAACAGAAAATTCTAAAAAAGTTTAAAGAAACTGTTGGCATAAACAAATGGCGACACGAAATTTAAGGAAACAATCAAAAGCTGAAGATATTTCAGCATTGTTCAGTAGATACAAAAAAAATCAATAAAAATAAGATAAAAAATCCTGAGATAGAAGAGAAAAAAAGTGAGAGAAAACCAATACTTAATGGAATTAAAGAACATAAAAAAACATTTTTAGAGGGAATAAAATCAAATAGAGATTTGGCCTTGTTAGAGAAGTAGCAAATTAAAGATCATAAAAATAAAAGCAGTAAGGCAAAAATCTTTCACTAGATTCTGCCTTGTACTTGGATGAAAATGTGAGGACACATCCATTGTAGATGACGTTATGAACAAATAAGAAGCTCAGAGTACAAATGATGGAAGTCCCACTTAGGAAAGTATTGAACATCTATCCTCCATTCAGATTAATAAATGGGCTCTGTCCCAGTTGTGCCCATATTGTTCCAAAATTTATTACCATTCTTTTTAATGTAAAGACTTAATATTACCATTATTTAAGATATTTAGTATGATGGGAATTAGTTTCAATTTAAACATAGACTAAACAATAAAGTATCTAATTTTGAAAACCAACGAAATTTTGTGGACTTTTAAAAGCCTTATTTCATAGAAGGCCATTCTTCATAAAGAATCTGATTTATAATTTTGGGGTGATTTTGTGAGGATGGTCCTGTGAAGGGAGGGTCAGGAGTTGAACTTGATGATCCTTGTGGGTCCCTTCCAACTCAGCATATTCTGTGATTCTGTAATATATATGATGTAGCCCAGCAGTGAGATATCTTCAGTTCACCAACAGCAATACCTTTGTCTGTAGCATACCTATTTATTTTCTTATTTTTATATTTCTTACATGCAATAAATGATATTTACTTTTGAAATGCTATCCACTGTCCAAGAAACACAGTGAATCAATGTTCTGGCATAGAAAATTAAATCTTTCTTCCCACCTTTTGGACATCTTACTTCCTTTTTCAATGTGTGGTGGCTTGACCCTGGCTGCGTACCAGGTACCCACCAAACCACTTTTTTACTACCTTCCTCAACTGGACAGGGAAGAGAAAAGCCTCATGTGTTGAAATAAGCATGGGGATAGATCACTCAGTTAGTGTCACAGGCAAAACAGACTCCACTTGGGGAAATTAATTTAATACCAATCAAAATCAGAGCAGGATAATAAGAAGTAAAACTAATATCACTTTCCCCCCAACTCCTCCCTCTTTTGTGGGCTCCACCTCCTTTCCCTGGCAACCCAGAGAGACAGGGAATGGGAGTTACAATCAGTTCATCACAGGTAGTTTCTGCCACTTCTTCCTCTTCAGGGAGAGGAGTCCTTCCCCTGATCCAGCTTGAGGTCCCTCCCATGGGAGACATTCTTCCATGAATTTCTCCAGTGTGAGTTCTTCCCACAGATCATAGTTCTTCACAAACTGCTCCAGCTTGTATCCCTTCCACAGGGTGCAGTTCTTCAAGAACAGATTGCTCCAGCATGGGTCACTTCCATGAGGTCACAAGTCCTACCAGTAAATCTGCTCTAGTCGGGGCTTCTTTCTCCACAGGTCTGCAGGTCCCTGCCAGGAGCCAGATCCAGCATGGGCTTCTCACAGGGTCACAGCCTTCTTTCAGGCATCCATGTGCTCTGGTGTGGGGCTCTTCCATGTGGGGCTCCTCCATGGGATCTCTGCTCCACCGTGGACCTGCATGGGCTGCAGAGGGACAGCCTGCTTCACCCTATTCTGCACCATGGTCTGCAGGGGAATCTCCCCTCTGGTGCCTGGAGTACCTCCTGCCCCTCCTTCTGCACTGACCTTGGGGTCTGCAGAGTTGATTTTCTCACATATTCTCAGTCTTCTTTCCTCTGGCCACATTTACTTCTGCACAGTAACATTTTTTCCTTCTTAAATATGTTATCACAGAGGTTTTGCTACCATTGCTGATTGGCTTGGCCTTGCCCAGCAGCGAGTCCATCTTGAAGCCATCTGGCATTGGCTCTGTCAGACATATAGGAGGCTTCCAGCAGCTTCTCACAGAAGCCACCAGTGTAGACCGTCTGCTGCTACCAAAACCTTGCCACACAAACCTAATACAAAATATAAGAATAAAACTGCTATTTGGATTAGAAGATAACGGTTTTGTTGTAGGCTACATTGGAAGGCTGTCCCTTCATGAGCAGCACAGACGTGATCTGTGCAGATCACCAGCTGGAATAATCCATGTGCAACTTATTGCTTCCTTTTGTGCTCTGGCATCCTCTAAGCTTACAAAACTTCAGTCTCCCTGTGCTTCAGAAGATATTTTTGTCTTCTCAAGGGCTCCAATTTACCCTAAATGACCATGGATAGCGCCATTAAGTGATAAAGAGTTCATTGCCATACATGCAGAGGCCAGAGGTTTGAGAGTAGGGGGGAAACCCTGCCTCAGCCACAGGAGGTAATCAGTCCCATGTCCATGGTGGACACCCATCACCATGGGGCCAGAAGAAAGGCTTGCAGTTACTTTTGGGATTTAGAATTGGAGAAGGGGATTTGGTTAGAGAAGGAACAAGTGGGGCAAATAGAAGGACAAGGGGCTGAAAGAGATTATTGTGTGTAAGCAGGTGCTGGTTACAGTGTTTGAACGGCCATTCCCTGTGCCTGATGGGAGCAATCTGTCATTTCTTCTCATTAAACTCTATTTCTGACCATTTGCCTGGGTGAGTGTCTCTCTACCTGTGTGTACAATGCTGTTGGAATTTCTGAGTAAAAGAAGCCAGAGCAGTTAGTACCAGAACTCAGAAGGGCTGTACACTATGGGCAACAGCTGCAGTGTGTGAGAGTGTGAGATCTAGGGAGCTTCATTCCTAGAGAGGAACCTTCCCCTAAAGAAATTGAGAGAACTCTTCATCAATCATTCAGTTTGATGAAGAATAGTTGATTGTTATGTATAGATTCAGTGTTTTGCCGGATCAGAGCCTACAAGAGAAATGTCTCATGTTTAAGAAAATGCCCTTGATGAAAATAAGAGACAAGTATTTGTATTGCCTGCATAAGTTATCAGGCATGGTACAGATGGTGAGGGACTTTGCACTGCAGATGGGAATGATTCAGAAGATGATAAAAGTGCTAAATCCAAACCCTTGCTCCATCACTATCTAGGGATAGACATTGTTACAAGAAAGTTTACATATAAAGTTTACTTTCAGCAAATATGCATACTCGTGGGAGTGCAAGTTAGATGACAAGAAAATGCAAACTTCTCCAATGGTAATGAGAATTTTTTTGGTACTAAAATAATCAATAAGTTGTTCATAGTAGACTACCAGTACAACTCTTGAGATGCTGTGCAGATGATAATATCAGCAAATGAAACTGCTTTGGGTAGCTCTAGCCTCAGCAGTGAGTAGCTTAAGGACATCAGGATGAAACTCAGATCACTAACACGCAATACCTCCACAATCTGTACTTTGCTGGTCAAATCTGCAAGTTAAATACACAGGTAAAATACAGACATTTTTGTGGCAAGAGTTATAGCATATAAAACAACATTCTGAACAACCAGTAAATTAATTCCATCACTTACCTTCAGTTTATCAGCTGATTGATTCCAATGACTGTTTATAAGAAGGAAAACCGTCACTCATATTTTGTACCAGGAATGTCTTCTAAGAAGACATGCTGTTGAAAATAGCAATACAACTATCCAGGGTGTCTTTTGTTTTCTTTTTCTAAAATTGTAATAGAATCTTCATATAGAGAAGGAAAATATTGTTCTTTCTAAGGCCTCTTCTGAGTCAAGACAAGACATGCAGTTGCCCTAAGAGAACTAAAAACCTTCAGTTACACAAACTCTTTCTTGAATTAGGTTCTTTTTCTAAACTTTTTTTCCAGCTGTATTCTAATATTACTAAATTTTAGAAAGTTGAAAAGACCATTCTGAATAGTGAAGGTGAAAAATAGGCCAGTATCTTGTTCGGGTTTGCTTCAGGGCCTCTAGAAAGTTAAGAAGTAAGTATGGTAAATTTTTAACAGTAGTATACTCTGCATGGGGATAATCAGAGTAGATTTTTCACTATTTTCCTTGAATTTGGAAGCATGATGTGTCTTAGAATTTCTGTTTCATGTACAATTTAGAAGTTCTTCAGTTTTTATTTGATAATTTATGTGAACATGAGTCTACATTTGGAAAAGCTAGTAATTTTAATTTTCTAGAAACAGACATACAGTTTTCTCTAAATGGCATTTATTTTGTTGTAGTTTTAGTTAACTGGGGAAGACTTTCAACAAATTGTTTCATACCACCCTGTAACTCAGAGAGTGGGGAACACCCCTCCACCCCCTGTTCGAGCTGGATTGTGAAAAGACTGTCCCCAGTGTCTCAGGACCTGACAGAAAGGTGAGTCCCTGAAGTGAAGCATCCCAGGAACTCGGGAGACAGGAGATAAAAGCAGGTATGCACCGAACTTTCTCCCTTGGTACCTGGGTTTTTGCTTGCTGGAGCCCCACTGACCTTCGGAGCCCCTTCCCCTCAGCCACAGACGTCTTTCTCATCGGATCAGGACTGTCCCAGACCCCAGTTGAGCTGTTTCCAGTTAATTTTTCTCATCTCAGCCTGTGATTTTTGCCTTTTGTGTCTCCAATTCTCTTCTCCATCCTGCATCAGAGGAAGGGAGAAGGGGAGGGGGAAGTGAGGAAGCAGTGCATGGTTTGGAGAGTCTCAGAGGGAGTACTAAATTTGGGAGTATCATTCCTAAATTATGACAACTCTCCTGATTCTCTCCCCAGTCCCACTGATGGGGAAGTGAGCAAGTGGCTGCATGGTGCTCGGTTGCTGGCAGGGGTTAAACCACAATAAATACCATGAAGTACTTCTCAGGAAACTTCTGTGTTATTATGGATAAAAAGGTACTATAATCAAAACTATCAGTTCTTACAGTATGTTTCCTAGTGTTTTTTGGCAAGTATTTTCTCTGTCCAGTTGTTTAGAACTTCTGGTGCTCAGATGTCTATTTCTTTATGGGAGCAAGAAGGCATCTCTAAAGTTTATTAGCTCTAGCTCATATAATTAATCTCATTTTGAATTATTGAGAAGTAAAACCTACGTATACAAGCAGACAATTAAGATAACAAGTAAGATTCAACTACAGCGTTCCAGGGACTAACATAAAATGTTTTTTTCTTAGAAGCAAATTGTTTTCTATTTATGGAGATACTTAGAAATCTCTTAAGACAGGAGTTTATATAATGAAAGGGGCTACTTACACAGGCCTAAGTGTATTTACCATTTATTCATATTCAAAGTGCTTTGAAACATTAAGTAAAAAAGCACAGAAAAGAATCCCATGAAATAAAGACACCACCTGAAGTACAGAACTGTAAAAAAGCGTGTGTAAGAAAGGATTGTCAGTTGATGGGCAGAAATCTAACAAAGCCTTTAAAAATCTCTGTTTGGGCTTCCTGTACATCCAAGCTCTGTACAAAGCTTTACATAGTCAATATATAGAGACAAATTCAAGAATCACATTGTTTCAGATGGAGTTCGAATGCCCTCCAGTTTTGTGCTCTTGACACTTACAGATGGGTACAGGTGAAAGCTAAAGATTGTGTTAGATTCTTACTTTGTTCTTGTAACCCCATGGACATGGTAACCCATGACTGCATAACGCAAAACTCAGAATAGCTATTTTCATGATCATAATTCTTAAACTCCCGTGTCTAAAACATTTATGCACCTACCTATAAACACCTTATGAGAAGGCATTGAGTAGCAGAATAAATTGGCTTGCACGGATCTATGCCAGACAGGTCTACAGGATTGTCTCACTGGAGACATTCAAGAGCTATCGATGGTTTAATAGTTGCTTAGTGACTACCCTAAGTCAAGGACTTTTAGTGCCACATGCTCTGCCAATGAGGAGTTGCACAAGCAGCTGAGGAGGAGGAGCATGGGCAGGACAGCTGACCTTAACTGACCAAAGGGATATTCCACACAGTCAAACATCATGACCAGTAGTACATTAGCTGGGTGAAGTTGGCAGGAGGGGTGATTGTTGCATGGGGACTGGCTGAGCATCAGTCAGTGGGTGATGAACAAATGTACTGTGTATCACTTGTTTTTCCTGGGATTAATTCCTCTTTCTTTGTCCTTTTCATTACAATTACAATTATTTTTATTATCATTGTTATTATACTTTATTTCAACTATTAAATTGCTCTTATCTCAACCCATGAGTTTTTAGTTTTATTTCCAATTCTCCTCCCCATCCCACCAGGAAAGGGAGTGATTGAGTGGCTGTGTGGTTTGCCCGCTGTGGTTAAACCACAATAATATGGTTGGCCCTCTTTGGTACAAAATCACACTGTCAGCTCATGCTCAGCTTTGATGTTTATCTGGTTTTCTTTGGCAAAACTGTATTTTAGTCTTTTTGCCTCAGATTGCAATGGTGAATGAGATTATTTGTCCTAGATATTGAGTTTTGCATTCTCCTTTGTTTGCACTTTTTGTACACCTTTTTATTTCTTTTTTATTATTATTATTGTAGAGGTCACCATAGGTAACAATGCACCACTCCCTCCATTTTAATATCAGCTGTGAGCTGGCTGAGGATGCACACCATTCCACCATCCAGGTGGTTAATAAACATTGTTAGCTGCAATACTTACCCATGAGATGGCTGCCAGCTGGACATTGGACCACTTTCAGCCTGAGAGTTTAGCCAGTTTTACAACAAGTTATCAGTTTGTATTTCACTGTGTTGACTGTGTGAATACTACTGAAGGCCGTGTTGAAGGCCTAGTTAAAGGCTTTTTTGGTTCAGAGTTTTCAAGAGCATCAGACAGGACTTGTGGAGTGAAAACTTATGGACAAAATCATGACCCTGACAGTCCTTTACTGGAATCGATCTTCATAAAGTTATGTATATGTGCTGTGGGTGGACCAGTTTCAGTGTGGAAAATAAATAGAAAATGCATATAAGAATACTTACAATGATATTACAAAGTTCACAAGAACCTCCAGTTCATAGCTATCCCAAATTACTATTTAAGCAAGAATATATTTGAGTATAAAAAGCAAAAACAGAAGCCTTATTATGACACTTTTCTCCCAGTAGTGATTCAAAGCTAGAATATGATATGTTGATAATCTGCCATTAGAAATTTCATCAGTCAAAAACATTCTCAAAGGGTTAGAAACAACAACTTTATGGCTGTTCTGAAACACTAAAATCATGAAAACATAGAGAACAGGTCCATGTTGTGATATTCATTACACTACCCTTTTCTTAATATATATATTTGTCATATATATATTTCCATTAAAATTGTTCAAGACATTGTGTTAAGTGCATAGCCCACATTTTTTCTCTGTAATCACACTGTACTTTATGTTTTCTACATTAAAAACTCAGTGGTAAGTGTACTAAACGCCTTTACATTCCAAGTAGGTAAATGGTCTGTTTTGCAAGTGAAAATGAATGTTCATGCTTCACTTACTACAAAATACTGTGTCAGTAGAAAATGAAAGAGGAAATTAAACAGAAAAGAAATAAATAATACAGAAGAAAGTCATAGAGCTTATGTTGATGACAATGCTAGTACAAGTTAAGACTGTATGACTTACAGCTTAATAGAAGTAGACACATTGTTAAATATTATTTAATTGCTCACTGTGTCTAACTCAGATTGTCAATGAAACTTTCAATTTCTAAACAAATTGGAGCCCCTCTTTGGACTACTGCAAATACATTTTCATTTAAATAGCCTGGGTAAATGGAAATAGGTCAGTTTATCTCAGTTAGGAATTTGTCTCACATAGCTTTAGATTGTTTTGTTCTCCCCTCCCGCCCCCAAAAAAAGACAAAATGGTTGGATCTGAGCCCAGAATAAATAGGGGCAAAATCTGTACATTTTTTCAAAAAAGTGAGTTTTCAGTGGTTATATTAATGATAGAGAGTAGACATAAATAATACAGCTCATCTTTGCATTGTTTCTCATTGAAAAATAAATTAATACTCTACAATAAACCACCTAATAAATGTCTTGACGTAAATTGTTTGAATAGCTTGACTCAAAACAAGAAAGAATATACTGTCATCAGAACTGTTACTAAAGTGTGACATTTTACCCAAAGCTGTGTGTGTGACAGCCTAAGAAAGATGAAATGTTAGAAACGGCAAAAGGCCTCCACAACATCTCATCAGAGCAAATAAAGTCAGGACAGATAAATAGAATAACTTGTCTAATAAATCTGAAAAAAAAAAAAAGTACAACCATCAGGTTATAGTCAGACCGAAATTTTATTATAGTATATATCAAATAAGACTGCACATCATAATCTGTATATAGAAGCCAATTTAAAAGCTTCCATGAAATCAAGCTTAGAAAAGATATGGTATCATTGACTCTGAAAATCTCTTAAGGCTTTTCTTTTTTGATATAGAGAGCAATAAATGAACCAGGAAACTCAGCAGCTGAAACATTCAAATGCATTTGTTTATGTTCCGGGCTGTCACTGGGAAAAAAGAATTTACAAAGCTTATCCAGCATCTATGTGTATAACTCAAGCAGTATCAGAGATTCTTCAGAAGACCTTTTTAGATCATTACATGCAGCATACAGAACAGACACAAATTAGACACCTTGTAAAAGACAGCTAGCACAAGACATTAGACAAAAATTAATGGGAAACGCTTTTACTGCCTTCCAAGTGAACATTAAATAAGACCAGAATTCTGAAATGTCACTTTCTCAATGGACTAGAAACCATTTGCATTGATTCTACTGTAGACTGAGAGCATCTAAAAGCTTTTATTGTTTTGATGATTGTCAGAGTTTTAAAGAAAAATGTTTTATCACAGTGATCAACAGATTCACCATTGCAAATAGCCCTAATTGGCAAGCTCAGAACAGAGTTTATAAAAACAACTAGCTCAGCTGAAGTAAGGAGAATCAGAGCCTTTCTGTGGTTGGGTCTAGCAGTGGTCAGAATTCCTGATATGTTAGGTTTCCTCTTGTGAGCTTACCAAATTAACTTGGACCCAAGCCATGCAAGGCTATGTGTAGAACTTAAACATCAAAAGCTTAAATGTTCAAAAATTCTTCTTACTTGATGGCCAAAGACTGAAGAATTTAATATTCATAAAGCAAACTTGAA